>NC_051273.1:23013303-23168303 GCF_015220745.1 Sebastes umbrosus | reverse complement strand
AATAAAATATTATAAATATAATAAGTGTTTTCAGTCCAAAATGGCGACAGTGGCTGTTGTTAAAAAACAAAAACACCGGAGTTTTGCCTTTTTGCTTCTATAGTCTTCGCTTTCTGTACTCAAACACAACAAACTTACAACGCCGGCACTCCTCTCTCCAACTCTCCAACTCGCAACAAGTCACATGACACAATAACAAACAGACCGGATCAAGAAAAAGTTATATTTCTATGTAGAGTTCTTTCCATAATGTTGTCAGACACTTCTAATAACATTCTGAGCCGGTCATTGGCAAAAACAAGCACTTTTAGTGGACGTACATCGATGGTGAGGAGTTGTCGGAAGGATTAAATCGCAGCCCGTTTGAAGGTTACAGGCTGCAGCACTCTTGTTCAATACCGGACCAGTTTCAAAGATCATTGTCTTTATTAGTCACTTAAAAAACATGGGAAAATAGGGTCCAGGTTGAAAAATAACAAAGTTGGCCTTTAGTCTTTTCCATTACTCAGACACAACAAACTATTTACAAGAATCCAAAAGGTCCCACCACACGATGACATTGTTATCGAAATTAAATCAAACTGCAGGTCTGGGAATGATAATCACGCCAGAGAGGTGTGTGCGTGTGTTGGCGTGTGTGTTTGCTGTTAGCAGAGACTCAGACGACAAGTGTTGCACATATGCAGTAGCAGGAGTCAGCCTGTACCACACCACACTGGGATGTGGTCTGTATGCTGCTTTTATAAGCCCACAGTGGGCAACCTTAAACACAGGTTATCCGTGACTGCTGTCAGGAAGGGCCTTACAATCCCAAAACCGGATCACACTGAGCCAACAGACTTGGGTGAGACACATGTACACCCTTTTTCTGCAAAACTACGATATGTGGCTCTGTGTGGGAGCTCTGATCACAGCATGGCACAGGGGCATCAAACGCATGGACATTTTGCAAGAGAAGAAAGAGAAAGAGAGGGAGAAAGACCGCAGATGGAAGGAGTAAATTCTTAAATATACATATATGGAATTATGTAAATCTGTCATTGACTAATCATCATGTGTTTTGTGTGTGTTCTCATTGCATTCATTTGAGATGTGAGGGTGGATGTTTCAGACTGTCACATACTATTTTAGACATGTCTCTCCCCAACCTCAAAATTAACAACAACGTGTTGATTTCTCACACTAGATGTCAAAAATGAAGCTGTCAATACCAGTGTTCATTTCGTTAACAAAAACTATGACTAAATGTGTTCATCAATGACCTTTTTCCCCAAGACTAAGACGAGACGAGACGAGACGATGATGACACGGCACCGACGTCATTAAACACTAACGTGACGATATCAAACATGCAATACCTTTTACTAAAATCTAGTTTAAAAAATAAAAACTTTACCAAAATATTTCTTTATTTTCATCACCTTCCACCTTCCTTCTCTTACCCTCGTTCTGTCACTCTCTCCTTCCTTCTTCTTGTCTCAGTTCTCAGTCCTGACAACTGTGCTACTATGATGCATAAAGTTTAGGTCGGGTTCGGGTGGTTGATTAACGCATATTTTTGCATGTTGAACGTTGTGGATTGGCTCTCATAACGAGCCGGGTGGGTGCGACTGACCTGTTTATCACAGGGTTTTTCAATTCAATTCAATTTATTTTTATATAACGTCAAATCATAACAGAAGTTATCTCAAGACGCTTTTTATATAGAGCAGGTCTAGACCATACTCTATAAAAGAGTTATCTACGGGGTTATGTCAGGGTGACTCAGAGTAACTGCAAAGCTGCATTCTTAATCATTCAACCAGTGTTTTTCATTGGATAATGAAAAGATAAAATCTTATATGAAATAAGTTTGACTAAAATGACAAAATTATGGTTTTGACTTGACTAGATTGACTGAAATGTTAAATATAATTTGAGGACTAAAAAAGGACATTTGACACAGGACTAAGTCTAAGACTAAGTTTAAGAAAATTGCTGACAAACTTACGAAAGAAAACTTTTTGACTAAAAGTTGTATTAAAATGTAATGATGTTTTGTTGACTAAAACCTGACTATAATGTGATTAAAACTAATAAGCATTTTCATCTAAAGACTGAGACTAAATCTAAAATAGCTGCCAAAATCAGCACTGGTCAACACCTCTCCACCTGTCTCTACAGATCTGAGAGCAGCTCACCTCTGGCTGGATGGCTTTGAACACAGGAGCATCCATGAGCGTAATCTGGCCCTGGAGGAGACAAATTACAACAATTGTTAGGCTTGCTGTGTTCAGACAAACATTTTGTCACAATTTCCACAAACACCACGCTGCCACTGAAGAACTCCATTATTGTGTGCAGGAAAAAAATCAGAAATTGTCAAATCTAAGGTTACTGTGATCTTTTACTTATTGCACCTTTAAATGCCTGATACAGCATTGAGAGAAATGAAGACAGTTGAGGGGAAAAAGAAGACAGAGACTGCCCTCTTGTGGCTGAATGGTGCACATCACTGGACAAACATCAAATATACAAGATCACAGACATGACGAGGAACATGCTTTTATTCGATTTATCCTGGGACAGACATTATTCCTCACAACAAGGTAAGGCTATTTCAACAGAAATATGATTTCTGTTTGTTCATAGTTGCCGTGGAAAGTTTGTGCCTCAGCCGCCAGAGGAAATCCATCAGTGCCTGCTTGGCACTGCCAAACATCATCAATTATTACTGATCCAAACTCTGACCCCATTTCCTCCTCTATCATCCCGTCTCCTCCGGTCTCAAGTCAGCACATCACATTTGTGCTTACTGAACATTTTGTTTTTAAACACTCGTACGCAGAGATAAAGCAGACGAGGACAGACAGACAGACTGGCAGACACTTAAACTTCACTTACTGCATATTCTTCAGGGGTGACCTTCAGGACATCGAACACAACAGCATCAAAACTCTTCTTCAGGTCTGAAGAAACCTTATCGCTGAGAGACTCTGAGCTGCTGCTCTTCTACAAAACACACACACACACACACACAGTTTCATTATAAGGTAAGAGAGCAATGATCCCTTCCCCAACATGGTGTTGTAGCACAGCTGACCTGACAACCAATGAAAAAAGTGTTGACCTCATATTTCAGTCAGTAAAAAACACATAACTACATCCTGTCACCTAATAATCATAGACTAAACTTTCACTGTTGAAAAGTGCTAGGAGAAGCACGCACTAGGGTTGGGCGATTATTTTTATTTCCATATTGTCCAATCCCCAAAAATTACTTAAGAACGCAGATAGGCGATCCGAAGGGGGCGGCTGGAGTAGTAGTAGTAGTATATCTATTCATCATTTCATTCTCATCTGATGTTAGAATTAGAGCTGCAATGATTAATTGATTAATCATTTAGTTGTCAAATATTAAATTAATCGCTAACTATTTTGATAATCAATTAATCAGTTTCAGTATTTTTTTAAGAAAAAAAAAAAGTCAAAATTCTGTGACTCCAGCTTCTTAAATTTGAATATTTTCTGGTTTCTTTACTCCTCTGTGACAGTAAACTGAATATCTTTGAGTTGTGGACAAAACAAGATATTTGAGGACGTCATCTTGGGCTTTGGGAAACACTGACAGACATTTTTCACCATTTTCTGACATTTTATAGACCAAACATCTAATCGATTAATCGAGAAAATAATCAACAGTTTAATTGACGATGAAAATAATCGTTTGATGCAGCCCTAGTTAGAATATAATTTGGATTAAAGATTTTGTATAATAATATTGAGCGTGGCTCAGTGTCTGACGGAGCTTTACATTAATCAAACCTTTAAGCTTCCTACAAGCATTACAGTTAAAGTTAACAAACATTTATAAAATGGTGTGAAAATGTATTTAAAATGTGTAAACATTAAAAAATCTATTTAATAGCAATTCTAGCTAGCTATTCAAACAACGGCTCCCTTTTAAAAGTCTGTGTGTCCGTGCTTGGTGTGACAATACCACAGCATCATGTTCCGTTTAACATTATTATCTCATCTTTAATATCAAAGTCCAAATCACATCCATAACATTAACTCCTCTTATGGAGCGCAGAGCAAAGTTTTAGAGAGCAGGTTTATGGAGAAACGGAGATGCCGGGTGTCAGATCCATGGGAAAGAGACGGCAAAGTGGTTTGTAATCAAGGATTTAGCTTGTGCTGATTAACGGGGCTCAGCGGGAGGACATGCCGCTCCATCAGAAACTTCTCTAAATGCACAGCATGGTGCATATTCTACCAATTATTTTTATAACATCTTAGTTCTGATCGCCAATCGGCACGCGATGAATTTTGAAAAAGAGTGTGTGGAGGTCTGGCGAGTGGGCGTGGCCTCACCTCAGAGACTGTAACAGCGGTGGTGGTGATGATTGATTGGCCATTAGGGAGGTCCATCATTCCCACACCATCTAGCTCTAGCGCACAAGATCATTCATCATCCTCAGCTGCAGCAAAGCCCGCCTGGCCCTCTGAAAACACACAGAATATGACACGGTGAGGACATTTAGACAATTATCACCTGCAAACACAAGCAGACAAATCCCTCAGCTTGTAGCAGCATCAGCAGCACCACCGCCACCTACTGGTTCTCAGGCTAACAAGTCAGCTACTCAACTGAATTCAACCTCAGAAAATAAGCTAAGAGTCGACTGAACTTGAGATGGAGGTGAAAGTGTTGACAGGTTCAGCGATTGTCCCAGCAGGCCTGTGAAAGCCATACGGACGTCCACTTTCACAGCCTGTCACGGAGAGACGGACAGAAGGAGCTTAGGCTGAGCATTAGGAAGAGGAGATCTTCTGTGAAAGGGGTTTGGAGAAAGCAGCTGTCAGTTGGAGCCACAACACTAAACAGCTTACAGCCGACACTAGAGCACGACCCGCTGCCACTCCATGACTCTACTGACACAACTGAACTAGTAAACACAGGAGAGAGTGCTTTTTCTTTTGTCGACTGGCTACCAGGGCACAATATCTCAGACGCTCTCTCTAGATTTCAACAGCCAACAGGATTTTTCAGAAGAGGCTGCTGGATTAGACAAAATCATCAGGAAAATCAAGGTTTATTCACATGTGGTTTGGTTAGTTAGTGTTATGTTCTTCTTCCCAAAATCCGAGTGTTAAAGTGGATTAGTTAATGCAAAGCATCTGAGTAAAATGTATCAGTTTCAACTATCCTCATTACCTACAATAGCTTTGGTACCATATTCCTCAATATTTGATTTAAGGCATTCAACACAATACTTCATCATTCCTACAGTCAGAAAATAAATTGTAAAGAGAGCATTCATGCTAGGGTGCACCGATACCAATACCGGATCGGATATCGGGCCGATACGGACTCAAACAGTTGGATCGGGTATTGGTGACAATGGAGCCGATCGATTAAATTAAATTCTATTTTTATATACCATATATATTATATAATGGAATTTTAATTCCTGTTTAAGTTTTGACCAATTTGTTGCTGCATTAAAAAGGTTTACACTTGAATTGTAATTCCTGTTAATTTTCAAGATTTCTTTGCCAAGTTGTTGGTATGTACGATTTATTATTTTATTTAAAATAACAATTCAATAAATGTATATCTATGTGTCTATTTGTTAGGAAAGTGATGTTTAAGTCAAGCCTGATGTTGTCATACACATAAAAGAATGATCCCAGTCACTTCCACACAGTGAGGCATACAGTTTATTAATTAAACACTGGTATCGGATCGGTATTCGGTATCGGCCGACTCCCACAGCCCCGGTATCGCTATCTGTATCGGACTGAAAAAGTTGGATCGGTGCATCCCTAACATTGTCGCTGTTCTTTTTCCTGTGAATCATCAGTAATCATTAAGTACTTTCAGCTGAGCATCAGTCATTAAATGTTGCACAAAATGCATTTTCATTTTTCATTTTTTCCTCACAACTCAAAGTCTCAGTCATGACTTCTGGACTGATGCAAACAGCGAGAGATTATTTCAGCATTTGATGAATGTAAGACTGGAGGCTGAGCGTGTACATCTTCTACAGATGAAATTTCAACTGTGAATGATTTCCCATTAGGATGATATTTCAATATTCCTGAATGTGCGTCTCTGCCCATGACTGACAACACCTCAGAGACTTTTCTTTACCAGAAGCACACGGAGAGACAGAGACAGTAATGAAAAATAAGACGCTGCTCAGAATACTGAAAGCCAGCAAAGGCATCGCTTGTGTACTTGACAATGTGGGCCTCTGTGTGTGTGTGTGTGTGTGTGTGTGTGTGTGTGTGTGTGTGTGTGTGTGTGTGTGTGTGTGTGTGTGAGTGTGTCCCTCTCTCGGCCTTTTTGGCTGCCTCAGGGCTCAGAAGGCTGAAATTCCCCGTGCTTTATGAGCCATTAGCTGCTTTCTACAGTTGCCGAGAGAGCTAACGCCACTAGATCAAGTAAACTTCCCTCCTATTGTTTGACAGCAGTGCATAACTACACAGGAAGCAATAGCCAGTCTGTATTTACAAGTCTGAGTCTGTCTGCTGTTAATAAAATCATGCATCTGTAATTAACTTCCTTCCTGGTCTAATAATACCTATGGATGTGTTGTCGTTCTGTCTGTGGTGCCCCTGGGCTATGATGTAAAATATCACTTGGTAGTTTAGTCTCCAGTTACCACACACACACACACAGTCTAAAGTTAGAGTAGATGCTGTGATGAATGTGAAGATACTATAAGACATGCAAGTGTCCCACATAACCAGCGACTATCTTTTCATTCATAAAAAAGCACTCTAAATTAGGGCTGTCAAATGCGATAACGCGTTAACGCAAATTCGTTTAAATGCCACTAATTTCTTCAACACATTAACACAACTTGCAATTTTATGGTTGTAGTGGACTCCATTTTAAAACAAGAGTGAAGATACTGGTGTATGAAACTAGAAAATCTAAGCAATCCATTGATACCAACTATGTCATACTAGCTTGTCTCAAAGGAGATTAAATAACGCTCCAAACTTGAGCTAAATTTAGGCGAGGAAAAATTGCCATGGCCATTTTCAAAAGGGGTACCTTGACCTCTGACCTCTAAATATGTGAATGAAAATGGGTTCTATGGGTACCTACGGGTGTCAATACTTGACAACTCTCCCTTTAAGGTACATTTTGAACAGATAAAAAAATGTATATACATATTTTGTATGCTAAATGCAGTACCTGTGAGGGTTTCTGGACAATATGTGTCATTGTTTTGTGTTGTTAATTGGTTTCGCACAAAGCTGGGAAATAAAAATGAGTATGAATATTACTTGTATAAAAATTAGTCTATCAAATAACATATCAATTATGCATAATTCATTTGATATAGCTCAGAGACAGTTAACAACGCTTATTTCACGGCTCCCGGCATACCGACACAATGCCTCTCTTTATCCTTTTAAACCCATCAGCCCGTCAGTGACGAGCCTATTCGGCATACTGAGAAGGAAAAGAGGTGAATACTATGTCTACACATTTACAGATCTCAATAATACACTTGAAATCTGAACACAGATTTGGAGGGTTTTTTTCACATTTACAAATCTGATTACGCAAACACGGATTCTGAATACACATTTGCAGATTCCTGTGCACATTCCCAAATCTCAGCACGCATTTAGAGATTATTTTACACGTTTAAAAATCTGATTACACACACACGCACTGAGATACAGTTACACATCTCTCCACACACAAAGCAAATAGTTTTGCTACAATAATGGGCCCATAGCAATCACATTTCACATGACAATATTCACAACTTGGATGATGCTTTTGATCGGTGGACCCTTATGGACTAAAGGAATATGAATTAACAAGAAGTGTACATATTCAGACTTTATGACCGCTTCAAAGGTCGGGAGGCACCACTTTCTTTTCTTCTGTCTTGTTGCCATGCCGGTCAATCTGAATCAACTACACTTTGGTGCTTCATGGTTTCCTTAAAATGAACTGAACGATAGAATGGTGGAGAATCTAACTGATCTAACGATGTGTAGCATGTTCATATTGAAAAAAGTTACCTGTCATCTTATTGAGAACTGCGTTTATTTGTCAAAATGTGTCGCCACACTCGGAGAGAGTAAAAGGGACTCAGCGTTTTATTGGGGCTCGACTTTTAATTGAAGTTTTACTGCAGTTCGTTGGACTCCATCTACACTCCTCTGTATCTCACACAATAAGCAATGTACAGTCCTCTAACTGTCATGCGTCCAACTGTAATCATATGCTAAGAGGATTAAAAATCATTTGTATACAGACTGTGCTGCCATCACACCTTCAGAAACAAGCTGTCCTTGCAAAGACTAGGCCGTACTTACCAGTTGTGTGTGTGTCAGATGCACATAGTGTTGGGAGGTGAGGTTAGCCTGTTGTTGTTCTGTGCTGCTGTCTTTGTCTATCGAGTCCCGTCTTTCTCTGAGGCTGGCTCCTGCTCTCTGTGTGAAAGGGAAGACAACAAGAGAGAGGAAGGCAGAATGAGTCTTCTGAACAGGAGGGAAACCCACGCACACATTAGAAATGATCATTGCCAAAAAGCCCATAAATCTCAGAGCTGATCTGAATTTGTGTAAGTGCTCAAGTAACCATCAGCCACTGCAGATCTGTAGCGTCTGTTCTAGTGGGAACTGATCAGTTTTAGCAAGACATAAAAATAATAAAGAATAGAATCCAATGCCAGATATACGCACATTTCCACATTTATTTACAAACAAATATCAATAAATCCGAACGTTGTCTTCAAACTACAAGTAGCCTACAGATCGGATCTAACCGGATGTCACTTTTCCTGTGATTTCCTGTAAATTCTTTGAATGCTGCTGGAAACTGTCCGACTTGACCGCACCTTTTTGTCACCGCCCCCTGCTGCTACCGCCTGATCACGTCCACTTTCCAGGCGAGCTAAAGTTCATCTCGAAGGAGCCTATTGTCAATAACAACAGGTGCAACTCTGCAAGCCAATCAAGTGTAAACCCCATCATGCTCTCTGCCTCCAGACCTCTCACATGACATGACTAACATGAGCCAGTAGGTGTCTCACTACTCTAAGAGATGACAGCCTGTGTGTTGGACAGTGTGGGACTCTGTCTGGCTGAAGACTAATGCTGCATGCTGGCAGCCAGCAGTTGGCCTTTAGCCATCAGGTAGGGACTAAGATCTTGTCATCCCCTCCAGGTCACTATCACGCTGTGTCGGGGTATAAAGCTCAGGAGCAGGACAAACAGTGGATTAAGATTTCCACTCACCAAAGTAAACTTTAAACCTTTGCTGACTTAAGCCTATACATTCTTTCAAAGATCACATCTGACCAAGTAAACACCATCCCAGAGCTCAATAACAGCCCTGACGAGCGATGCATTTTTGTGCTAAGGATATAGAAATATCTCTTTGTACACTAAGTGCTCACATCTACAGTCGGTGTGTCATTGTCACGTAACAAAGTGTTGATCTGTCTATACTCTGAGCAATGTAAACACCCCCTGGCTACAGCCTGTTTCTACCCGTCTGCTGTCAGTTTGCCCTCTGAGCTTCCTTGTCTGTAATGATCCCAAACCATCCTGGACCGCTTTACATCTCTTAACTTCACAGCTCCTTACGACGCCCACACCTCCAGCTATGCTACTTCAAAAACACACACACACACACAGAGAGAGAGAGAGACAGCACCCCCTCCTTCTGAGTCACTGCCCACCCCATCCAATCCTCGGTAGTCGGAGATCCTGCTTTCTGCTCTTGGCAACATCCATGCACCTCTGACAGTGAGCTGAGCTGACATGTGTTGTGTTTGGTGACATAATGCCATGTGGTTGAGGCCTCATGCTTCGCTCACTGAGATTCAAGTCCGGTGAATGTTTTAGGGATGTACCCGAATCAGAATTTTCTTTATTAGAATCAGATTTGGCTGTTCAATATGAAGATTTGACTCTTTTTTTTTTGGCAGATCAAGAAATCCATTGGCATGAGTTACAGTGATGATTTCCACCACATCAACATAATCAAATGCGGCCCACCACAGTTTCATAATGAACCAAAAATATTTTTACACTTCTCAACCGGTAGGGTTCGTGCAGTCTGCCCGGGAGATTCAACTTGGCGGGTCAGGGGCGGCCGCTCGGTGTGGGAGGATCTCCTCGTGGGACTTCTCCCGTGGGTCATCACCATTCATGTTAGGGGTGGGGGGGAAATTGATACAGCATAGTATTACGATATTTTGCATGGCAATATTGTATCGATACATGGACGTCAAGTATCAATCTTTTATTATATAAATTATTAACCTCTTAACAGTCCAACGGCGGGCCCAGCTACTATTCTCTCTTTCAGAGGTTGTAGCGGGCTCAGTCTTAAAGCTACTGGTAACATATGAAAGTAGAAAACCTAAGGAATCCATTGATACCAACCATGTCATGTTAGCTAAAGAACGCTAAATAATGCTCCAAAATTTCAGCAAAGAAAAACTGGCATGGCCATTTTCAAAAGGGTCCCTTGACCTCTGACCTCAAGATATGTGAAGGAAAACTCTGAGATGAACAGAGGGAAAACTGTGTCTTAATATTAGATAAAACAGATGTTAACAAACTGCGTAGGTTGCAGTGGAAAAAAGGTAATGAATCACAATATATCTTATCGCAATACTCAGCACATTGCAATAAGATCGTATCGTGACTTAAGTATCGTGATAATATTGTACCGTGGGGCCTCTTGTGATTCCCACCCCTAATATCTATACAACCAGGGTTGGAAATTAGCACCAGCCAAACGCTGGTAAAATATGAAAGTGGCAGCTAGATTTGCTTCCCTCACCAGCCAAAAAGAACAATGGTAATCTATTGAGTGGCTGGTAGATTTTGGAGTCCACCAGCCACAGTGGCAGGTATACAATGCGTATATGAATAAATTGTGTACTGGAGCACAAAATTGTTAACAAGAGCACATAAAACGACGGCTCGACTTAAAGACTTTCAAGTCGACTGAGGGGTCACCGACGGATGATTCGACTCATCGACTTTCAGATGGCAGCCCTAGAAAGTGTGCAGCTGAAGGAATAACATGCGAGTAGTGATGAGGTGTAAATGTGTGTTTGGATGGGCAGTGGACAGTGTTACCAGAATAAGACTTCAGCGGGACATGACAGGGTATCAGAGGAGGAAGCAGAGAATAACAGAGGAAGAGTGACAGAAAGTGGAATGATTCACGCTGGAGCTTGTAGCAGAGGATGTGTCGCTGCTGTGAAGCTAAATGTGACTCATTACACTGCATAGCAGGTGGTGTTGAATCAGAGCTCTCTGCCTCCTCCTCATCCTCCTCCCTCCGGTCCTGTTGTCACATTGCTTTTTTGACATTCACATAAGTACTGCAGTTCAAACACAAAAGGTGCTGGCAGCCCGACAGGCCCGGTTACCGAAGGGCACATTGTTTTTGTGTGTCGTCACGCACATACCGGCTGTATTTGTGCATGTGACAACACATTCCTCATCCTGCACTGACCCTTTACATTCCTGTCTCCAGTGGCCCCGAAAACAGGTCTCCACCACCTCATGTCCCCTGTCCTCCTTACGATGCTCATCTGCTGTCCTTTTCCTCTTCACCTCAACCTCATTTTACAGTTTAATATATCTAGAAACATATATAGAAATATATCCGTCTATAAGTCAGCATGGATTAATGGACAATAAGGATATTTTTCTTTTTTTTAATTTTCTTATAAAATGTCCGGTGGAATCGGTGTTGTCATAAGTTTATTAACTGGTGGGAAACTTCCCTCACCGTGACATCCCTATTATGAAGGAGCATATGGGCAATATGGGGTATAACATGAATTTATATGTGGTAATACACTGAAACTTTTCCCACCAGCCTTCTCTTGACCAACATCTGTGACAGCAGCTGCTTTCTCTCATTGGCACATCTTTGTGATGCAAGACATTAAATGATATGTTCAGAATTTATTATTCTGTGGGAGCCATGACATAACTGTGGCAGTACATCACAGATGGCTCTATATAGTCTATATAGTGTACGAACCTGGCGCTGAAAGCACCAGACTGCTCCGAGCCTTAATCTCATTTACTTCTGCATGTGTATACATGTAAACTCACTACCCAGTCTCAGTCCCAACACGAGACGCAACCTACCATATAAGCACACATTAAAGTTACTACAAGGAGTTTTTAACTGCTTATTAAACAGTCTCATACTGATACTGATGCCTCTATATGACCTACATAAACAAACAAGACCATCAGCGAGAAGACCGGCTATTTCTATATAGTTATTCTTAATGTCTGTCCCCGGTTTCCACGCAAAATCAGACGAAACGATTTATGGCACAAAGACTGGAAGAACCTCTGTTTACATTTTCACAGGCAAAGTTTCAGTGAGTTGTATGTTAGCCAGCTAAAAGGAAGCAGAAGGAGAATTTTATTTTTGACGTTATCTTTTGTGGTTATGGCTGATACTGTGAGCATGGCGATAAGGTAAACAGCTGTGTTTAAAAAAGAGAAATGGTATCAAAAATAATTTGCGTATTTTTTTGCGTCATTAGCTTCCAAAACAACAAACAAGTTCCAGCCAGATCAAGATCTTTGTGACAAGAGGCGGTGGTGCTGATGGAAAACACTACCGCTTTTGCCCACAGGGGCCGCCAAGAATAACACAAAATGAAAGTAGTTGATATAACGAAGGATTAGAGTGTGTGTGTGTGTGTGTGTGTGTGTGTGTGTGTGTGTGTGAGGGAGGGAACAGAACTGTACCTCGAGTGTGTTCAGGGAAAGGTCACAAGATGTGAGACTGCGAATAACGGATCAGACATGTGAGATGTGTGTGTGTAACGCTGAGCATTAACAGAGTGCATTAACAGAGTGCTGTGTGACTTCAACAGCTTTGACAACTCTGCCAGACAGTCTCTGCCTGAAGCCCTGCAGGCCTCTCTTCTTCTCACTGTGCTCCCACTGTGTGTGAGAGCACCACAAATACCCTTCTCCTCTTCTGCTCACAGCAAGACTCATAGAGCTCATAATTATAAACAGAGTACAGGTAAGAGCCCCGGGCCTTCTCGCTGCACAACCCTTTGAAAAAAAAAAAGGTAGAAACGAATTTCATCTTTTGCTCCACTGTGGGCTGCTTTCTGATTAAATTTACAGAACCTCCTCTCTGTCACAGTCTGTATAATGCATGCACTGTAGAGACACGTGCATTCTGTTTTTGCCTGGCAGCGGCAGCAGCGGCTTGATGCATTTCAAAAGCATGCCGCAGATGCACCAAAGTCAGGGAACCAAAGTAGGTCAGTGTGTTGAGCTGAGCAGTGAGGAGTCTGACAGCATATTAAGCTGAGCCCTCTTCTTCTTCTTCTTCTTCTTCTCTGTAGTACACGCAGTACACACACACACAAACAAACATACAATAAGGCCATTTGCACTGTTAGGAGCTGCAGGCCTTCAAAGTCAAAGCAGTTATCTTAGATCACTAAATCATAATCACAATTATTTTGGTCAATACTGAGCTCACGATTACTTAACACGATATTCACTGACATTTAAGAAAAAAAATGTTGTACATTTTACTGTTAAATGCTGTTTACACTTAAAGATTCATTCATGAACAACAAGAGTCCCGACTAAAAAAAAAAATGTATATATCGCAAAGTCTCTCGCAATCAAATGTGACTTTGGTGTAAACAAAGATGGCAATGAAGAATTAGTGATGTTAGTTTTTGCAATACTACTGTACTGAAGATTCACGAAGGATATATGGATGAAGTCATGGTGACATGCTGAATAAACACTTGCGTTGTTGCCACAAATCAACAAGTTGGTCCTCCACTTCTGAGCTCCATCTTACGACTACTTTATGCTTCACGTTTTGCATTAGCAGCGGCCACCATGACGGCGGTTGTTGTCCTTCCGCTTCAGTCAGCTTGGTTCTTAATTAGCTATCGTTCTTCCCCACGTGACTGCGTCATCGGCTGTCCTCGGGGTTCCTCACACACAACAATATATCCCATCGTAAATATTGAACACGTTTAATATTTGAGATCGGTGCGGCCGGGATGGACTTCCGAGCCGATCGGGGGATGTAAAAAACTCTTAACATACCTCACACCTCAGGAATAACTGGAAAGATAATCTTTAGAACCATCAAAAATCAGGGCTTTGCTGACAATCGTTGAGAGAAGGGAAACGGGCCCAAAATCGGCTTGATTCTCGTGTAGTGTTCATCCGGCATTACTCACATTGTGTCCCCGGACCCCTGGATGAGAACCACTGCTCTAGTAAACAATTCACACAGACGAAAAAGCGGCAAGGTCTGGACGAGGGGTGCTGTAAAGCTCGCGGCAAGACCCACAAGCCACTTCCACCCCGGGCCTTTCCAAGTTGACCTAGAGGCTGTCAGAGGAAATTCACTCGCCGCTGACAGCCAGCCAGCGGCAGGGAGAGGTCCCACGAGGGGATCCTCCCACACTAAGTGGGGCAAAAGTTCACAGCTGTAAAGGAAAGGGGTGCGCTGAATTTATAACACAAAACCAAACGAGAGCATCTTTGTTAAACGGGATGCGGCACAATAATCTTCATTATCTTGTTTTTATAATCGTTGGAAGTCAAAATTGTGAAAATAAAATTAGATTAATTGCCCAGCCCTACAAGTTTGCACTATATTGTAGTGGGCTGCATTCTCATATGAAGGGGAGACCCTGTACCGGGATAAACCTGTAAACAAGTTAGGACACAACCCCCCTTTACCATCTTGTATTTACAACATTTCTAAGCAGGATTAGCATTTAAGATATGAAATGTGGGTCTATTCATACAATCCATCTTTCCCCCGTCACTGCTGTTTTACAGGAACTAAAAGAAGAGCCATACTTGGCTACAACTTTTGCAGAGCCTGTTAATCATAGTTAGTGGTGTTTCAGTAATGCTACAGCTTTTGAGGTTCTAGATTTCCCCGGGCTCTAGTCAAGCCTCCCCCCTGAGGAACACTTATTGATCTGGAGCTAAGAGTTGATCACACGGTGACACACTCTCTAATAACCTTCACATGCACACAGGGACGCGGCATGTGGCTGCATGTCACAGCAGTTCGATATATACTGCTTTCACTCAGCAGGTTGGCTGTTCACACAGAGGTTGGTGGCGCTGCCTGCGGAGGGATACAATGGTGTGTGCGTGTCGACCAACAGCCCCTTCACACCATCACTTAACATGCCGCTGATGTTCAGATGCTTGTGGACAGACGCAGCTCCATGGTGGAACAGTAGGAGTAGAAAAGAGTTTTCATGAGTATAACTGTAAGAAGGCAGAGGGAAAAATAAAAAGACTGCAACTACATATGCAAACACTTACATCTGCACATTATAACCATGTGCTCCATTTGCTCAAATTTCGAACACCAGTTTTTGCCCAAGGCTCTCCAACTGTCATCATTTTAACTCTCGCACACAGAACAGGTTTATAATTCTGAGGGGGTTTGCCAACACAGCTTACAGCACACTCTGGTGTCCCCGTTGCTTAGCGAGTGAGGCTCTATCAACACGGAAAACACACACAACAGGAAGTGAGGAGATATCTCTACATTACAAATTCACTCATCCTTCCAGACAAGAAGACTGCGTATGTCTGACTTATCGCAGCAGCGTGATGCAAAAGAAGAAGAAAACCATCTAATGGCGCCATTATATCATTTCACAGTAAAAGCATATTTTAGAAAATCAATAATGAACCCAGTGACACCACACAGACAGGCTGACACTGAAACAGCTGTGCTCCACCCTCCAACATACTGAGCCATCCGTTCATGAATATTCAGTTCCTGTCTGTGACTGGAAATCATTCTGATGCATAGCTAATGCTCTTGGTATCTAAAATGCCAATATAATCCACTAATATGAACTAAAATTAACACTCTGGGCCAACTTTTTTCTTTTCCTCTTTGCTGATCATCATCTCAGCCAGCAGCAGCACACATATGCGACCAAAAATCTGTCAAGTGCGACTAAACATTTTCATTAGTCGCACTGGTGCGCCTGACAATTAAGGTCTGTCTCTGTGTGCGTGCATGTGTCAAACTCAGCCTTGTACTCTTCCTCAAGCAAAATCACAACCATTAAACATACAGGTAATTCAAAATGAAGAGAACTAGTGATTGTCTTTTCAAGAAAAATGCGGCGGGGCCCGTCACTCCTGTCCCCGGACTTCAATGGCCCAGCCCGGACCAACATCAGTGACGGAGGTAACCGCTCCACCACCTGTCTCCCCGGTCCACGGTAAGATGCCTAATCCTGTTCACTAAAAACTGTCTGTTTTTCCTCACTTGGCTGACTTCCTTTATAAATGAAATGTAATGTCTTTTTTCGAGTTGCCTTTTCTTCAACAACCATGTTGGTTTTGCATGGAGAGGCTTTCCGATGTAGCGAAAACAACTGCTACATTAAGCGATATTAAATGTTTGTGAACGCTGCCACATTCTGGTAATAATGACGGCGTTATTTCTGTTCTCAAGGCAAACACTCAGAATTTGCACGGACAATTAAATAACGTCACCAGGTCTGTCAGCTGATTCTTATTCTGATCAGCTGACAAAGACATACAGAAGTCATGATGCATGTTAAGTAGACACAAGAGCGCACACACACACACACCTAAACCTAGTTTAGTTAGATCACTACACCCTGTTTGTGAAATTCCACTAGTTCTAAATGTGTGTCGTAGCAGCAGCTTGCACCGTGGGGTGTGATTAGGCTTTTTTTAGATACACTTGCCACTCTCTCTCTCTTTCTCTCTCACCGTCTTTCTTCCCTTCTCCCTCGATCCCTGCAGCTCTCTGGGTTGATAATTAGAGCTCAGGCTGTACAGGCAGGCTGTTCAGGCCCCGCTTCTGTCTTTTCTCCTGGCACATCCCCCAGTGACACAGACACACTTGGTATGTACAAGTCTCACAGACCTAGATAACGCCTACCTTAGATCGCTCAGCCTACAGCTATAGAAGCATCAATCAAATTGAATTATACTTACAAAAAAATACTCCTACCCAGAGCCAATACAAGGCCCCGGCTGGTCTTGATAACAGTATCTGGTTATTCATCAAATGAACCGAGGAGAGGCTACGGTGCCAGGCTTGTGAGTAGCGGCATGTGGCAGCGCCCCAGAGCAGCAGGCCGTCACGTGTGGGCCGAGCACCGGCCTACAGTTTGTGAGTACGTCCGTGTCTGTGTGTGTAGGCTGGCTTCAGCCTGATTTGTGGCCGAAATGGGCAGGCAGCCCAGCCTAAGTTCAACTCTACTGCTGAAGACCGGGCGACCCGAGCGTGGTGACAGATGAGTGGGGGAAAGAGGGAAAGAAGAGAGGGGGAGAGAGGAAGCGGAGGAAGTGCGGAGCTGATGTCTGTGGTCATTCCCTGCACGGACTATTAACAAGGAAAGGGCATGCTGACAATACAGGGCAACAGAGCAGTCAGTAATGTTTGGAGGAAACTGATACGATCTCTATGTCTTCCTCTATGAGTCTCTGAGGACTGGCACGAGTCAAACTCACAGCAGTAAAGCCGAGCAAACACCAATTCAGGCTAAAAGTGGCGCAGATATACAGACAAAACCATCACGATGTTATGGACAAAAGACTCTCTAAGTGTGTGTGAATGTGTGTAAACAAGAGATTAATGTGAGCAGAGCACCAGACTACTGCCCAGTGGGCCAGACGGAAAAACCTGCATAGCATACTGATCCATCAATGTAGTCTAATTCTGCTCCAACAGATGAGTGATGACATGATTTATCCAATTAGAACGGAGGTGCCAGAACCAGCAGATTCAAAACACAGCTGTCATCGGCATCAGGAAAATCCCTGTATATTTGGTATGTAACATTCAGTGCTGCCACTAACAATTATTTTTCATTATCGATTAATCTGCAGATAATTTTTTAGATTAATCAATTAATTGTTTGTTCTATAAAATGTCAGAAAATAGTGAAAAATGTCCATCCCAGTTTCTCAAAGTCGAATGTGATGTCTTTAAATGTCTTGTTTTGTCCAAAACCCAAAGATAGTCAGTTAATTAATATGATATAAAACTGAGAAAACCAAGAAAAATCTTTATATTTGAGAGGCTGAAAACAACATTTTCTGCCATTTTTACATGAAAAATTAATTTAACAATTAATCAATTATCAAAATAGTAGTCGATTAGTTTTCCTTCGATAATTGTTGCAGCTCTAATGATATTTCTTACTTTTTGCTTGTGTCTTTCAGCCTCATTGTCTCACTCTGTTATGACTTGCCCCCTTCTTTGTAAAAGAAAGTCATACACCTTATTGAGTTGATGAGATGTTGGATGCTCTGAATGTGACCGCATCCAACATCACAATCAAGTGACTATAATGTGAAACATCTCCCTCGTAGTGCTGCTGAACCCACTGAGAAAATAACACCCCCACTATGTAGCAGTATGCAGCTTTTAGGTCGCTGTAGGGTCAGGCAATATGACAATTTCCTGTATACCGTAAGATGACAGGTTTGTCAAACAGTAGAGCTTTTGATGTGCTTTCTACCGAGGTAGCTGTCCTCTTAATACTTCACATTACAATGTGATGAAGCACATCTGACTTGTAGGTATTTAAAAAATACTTTCCATCTGGTTATTTATCCTTCAAATGTTTTTCAAGTTAATATCCAAATAATTTACTAGCCTACGTCACTAAGAACCATTTTTCCACAGGCAGGACAAATACGGTCAGCTTCCTCATCTCTCAGGTTGAAATGCGTGCTCTGCATATAAGTTTGTTTTGATCTGACGGTTGAGATTTTCAAAAGATTAGTCATGAAGATGCATCCTTCAGTTCAGAGCATGGACTCTATTTCAACAACGGGTAGTTAAGTATGATGTACATTATCATGTTAATCATATTATCTCAAGTTGTGGTCACAGCAGATTAGTATACAGAGGTGTCCTCCTGCCTATCTCAATCTGACGCAGCATGTCTGGACTGCTTTTTTTCGCCCCAACAACCGTGAGTGAAAAACAACAACACAAAACTACAAACAGAGAAGGGAAACCACAGAGAATAAGTGACGTTAGCATGCTGGTAATGCCGGGGCAACACTTCCTGTAGCTGCTTTTTACAGTAAAAGCCGTGTGGCTTTTATTGTGGTGGTCGAACCTTGAGTGATAGTGACTGGAAGTGGTTCAGTGTAGGTTTTAACTAAAGTTGGAGGTCGAGATGAAATGAAAAATGCTTTTTTAACCCTTTTAGATCACATCCCCGGTCGTGCTGTGCACCTATTTAACAATATGTGCAAAACAAATACAACAAATCAATGTCTTTGTATTGTTATATCAAAATCCAATAATCTTTTCTTCCTGTAAAACAAAATACGACGTGTGCTTATGTAAGCTAGTACCAACCAATAATATCAAGACATCCATCCATCAATCTGCAACTTTTAGCGACAAGGGAGGTTGTGTGTGCTGTAACACTGTATTGCGCTACAGCCCAACATCTTTTTAGCGGTCCAATCAAATGTGAAGGATTTGATTTAAATCCCTTTTGTAACTGTACACCGCTCAATAATTCCTTTTGACTGAGGAATACTCACAGTACAGAAGCTAAAGACGCTCTAACATCACTGGGACTTTAAGCAGTTTTTTGTTCTTGGGCTTATGAGTGTTTGTGAGTCACACTTTAAACAAACATCCTTCTCTCCGTCTCGGCCTGCCACTCAACATACTGTGCGGTTCTTTCACCTCCACACTGATGGTACCACAAAAGACAGGCAGGCAGCATTTCTGAGGACGGAGTTCCGGCTGGGCCCTCAAGGGCTTTTGAGTGAGACACAGGCTTAAGAGGCATGACAAGCTGCAACCTGACAAACCATGCAATTATGCAAGAGCAAGAGCAAACACAAACACCTACAGTCCTGGGACAACAATACCCTCTTTCTACAAAGAACAAACTGTACATCCACGCACAGGAAACTGACTATAAGCCTGCTCCTATCAGCCAAAATGTCAAACAGTCTTAATGTTTCTCCAACAAACGCTCTTCATTTGATCCCAGTTGCACACATGCTGTAGCCATCTTACGGGAGGGTTGCTTGCTCCTCTTAAAAGGTCATCCTTGCAGCCAAACTTGGACTGAGATACAATATTTTAAGAGTTTGTTTTATGAGGTAGAATGGGATTAGAAAAAAAAGTCAGAGAGCAGCTCGACTGAGAAAAAAAAACAGAGGGAGTGCTTCTCATCCTGCTGTTTTTAAGTACAAATCCATCAAGTCATCCATTCCTGAGATAAAACAGTAAAATCTACCGTCTCTATCAAGATGAGCTCATCCTCCTCCAACAAGTGATTCTGTCCTCTTTTATGGCCTACTCTGCTCAGACACTTGACCCAAAAGAGCAGTGCACGAGCTAATACCGAAACTTAAAGACTCTGAGGTGTCTTTAAAGGTAAACATGCTGTAAGAAAGCTATTGTTAGTCTTATGAAGTGTATGAAGTCTTCAGTAAGACCTGTGTTGCGGATATTGTTGAGTTAAACTTTTGAGTATTTGGTTGAAGGATTAGTTTTGATCCAGAACTCAAGTTACTTTGAACCTGCTTAACTGAGCAAGACTGAGATAACAGGCCTCTCCTACAGCTTAACACACACACACACTCTCAGTGCTACACGCATGACTTCCCCTAACACGGCATTGCCCCGTCTCCAGGGCCTGATAAAACGACCAATTACAACTTAAAACACAAAAGGGAGCGCTGCCGAGAGGGAAGAGCAGGGGAAGGATTGAGCAAAACCGTGTTTCCATGGCAGGAACTTTCCCCCGGAACTAGGAACATTTTGAGGAACTCATTGCCTTTTGACTGCAGGGACCAGGGTCTAAATGAAATTCCGGGGACATTTTATGGGACCTTTTTACCCCCCAAAAAGGCCCTGGTCGGGGGGGGGGGGGAGTACTTTCTGAAAGTACCATAACTTTCGGGATGGAGTTTGCAGAGACGAACGTCACTCGGCTTAAGGGGGGAAGAATAAGTGTGTCAACTTCCAACACTTGTGAGAACCAAAACTACATTCAAACTGTCACCTAAAGCTGGTCAAAGAGGGACATGAACTAACACACAGTTGTTTGCTCTGAGAGTTCACTGGGTCAAAGGTCACATGGAGGAATAAAACATGACACCCACACACACACACACACACTGGGAAAACACAAGAGAGACTGGACCCATCTAACGTCATGGCAGAGAGACAAATGGAGTAAAAGGAGTAAAAACAACAAAATGTGATGAACACAGAGAGACAGATTTTGCCTAATCTGGCCATGGCTGCCTCTCTTACTAATATGGTGAGTACTTTCTATTCCCATCTGATAGCAGCTATGAGAGATTGATTCTTTCATCTTTCTCACGAGGCAGAACAATGTTAGACTGTGTGCTTCTCCCAGTTAGGGTGTGTGTGTTTGAGAGAGCGATAGAGGGAAACCGAGCCTCATCGAATGGAAGAGGAGCAACAGCTGAGAGCGGAGAAACAGCTGTATCTCTTCAGCTAACCCTCCCCCTCTCTCTCCCTGAATGAGCCCCTCACACCCCTTCACTGACCCTCCTCTCCCACAGAGCAGCATGGCCGGGGGCTACACAGCGAGAGCACACACACACAGACACACGATATGTGGCCGAGTTACACTACTGGTTCGGGCCTCTGTTCTCCTCTCAGAGGACAAGTACAGACAGGATGCATGTGCTGCTAAACATCCATCTATTCACTATAAATAGGAAAGACATTGTTTCCAGCGGCAATGTCGCCCTCGCTCTCCTCTTCCCAAATCCTCCCAGCAGATTCTAACTATGAGACAAAAGGAAATCAAATAGACGCTCAGGTTATATTTTCACATACAGAGCACAATCAAATGTAGGCCTGTCCATCAAGTCTTTCTACTTCGTAACTTTGTCAGTTGCCAGTCTCTTAAGGTCCTGATACACCAAGCCGTCGGTCGGCCGTCGGACAGTTTGGAGTCGTCGGTGAGCGTCTGTCGGCCTAGTTTTTGGCTCTAGTCTGCCCGTGTCAGATTTTTTTTCAGGTCACTCAGCACGTTGAATCGGCGGCGGAGCTCATCGGTGAGAAAAATCACTCTTTTTGGCTGTTCAGCTTAAACGAATTTGTGCAACGAGAAGAGAAACGTAAGTGAGGAAAGCAAGCCAACGAATAATGTCAAGAGGAAAAACACAGAGGGCTCTTCTCATTTTTTATCTGATCATTCCAATACACGGATATTTTCACAACAACATGGCCTAAGTGGTGAGTGAGAGTGGTGTGAAAATGGTCGGCAAATGACGCTTTATTTCATATACGTATCGTAACAACGGCTTGTATATCCACAGTCCTCGGTCTTCCTGTTTCCCTTTTTGAATGACGAATAGACTACCGCCACCTGCTGGTGTGGAGAGTTATTTCATCTCACGCAGGTGCAGAACGTACATACTAACTGGCCGTTGGCTGTAGTCTTTGCGGTGTGTTCGAGTGCAACTTTTTGGTCAAGACAGAGGCGACGTGAGGCGACTCAACAGTCGGCCTTCGTCGACGCTAGTTTTTTGATGTTGGCTTGGTGCGTCCGGGCCTTTACACGCACTGAGCTTGGTTAATGCAGTAATAAAAGCCACATCTGTAAATGAGTTTCCTTCTTTTGGACATGTTGAATTTGCAAAATCTAAAAAGAAATGCTTGAAATTCAACATATTCAGAAATATTGCAAACATCCTTTCACCAACATTAAAATAAACTAGAGCAGACAAAATCTCCACCTGTTATGTGTGGTGGGAGGAAACAAATTAATTCATCAAATTTGTATAAATGCCATATTATGTGGGAAGATGCAACTGAATAGATTTAACTCTTGGAGCGTTGCATCATATTAGTAAAAAGGAAATACACACCGGTTTCTACTTTGTTTGTCAAATATTCTGAAATTGGCTTTAAATTAGCTGCAACTATCACTTATTTTCATTATCGATTAATCTGCTGATAATTTTCTAGATTTATTGTTTGGTCTATAAAATGTCAGAAAACCCAGTTTCCCAAAGTCCAAGGTGATGTCTTTAGATGTCTTGCTTTGTCAGTCCAAAACCCAAAGATATTCAGTTTAATGTGATATAAAACAGAGAAAATCTCCATATTTGAGAGGCTGAAAACAGCATTTTCTGTCATTTTTGCATGAAAAATTACGATTAAACGATTCTCAAAAATAGCTGCAGATTATTTTTCTGTTAATCAACTAATCGTTTAGTCGACTAATCGTTGCAGCTCTACTTTAAAAATAAAGTACACTTGGATGCAGACACGCTTTTTTCCTTTCTCTCTTTTTTATGAATTGTCTTATTTTCTGTTTTATTTGTTTTGTATATTTATGCTTCTGTAAAGCACTTTGAATTGCCTTTGTGTCTGAAATGTGCTATATAAATAAACCATACCTTACTTTCCTCCTGTTAGGATTACATTTGAATTGCGTTAAGTACAGTCTGTGCTACTTCTGTAACTGCCTCGTCTGGAATAAGAGTTCCATTGTGTTTCATTGTAAGGTCAGATGACATTTACGTTTAGAACAAAAACGGTGTGAATGAAATGAATTAACACCCGGTTTGACAGTTGGTGATGTAAAGTGTGTAACTGTAGACATGTGAGTGCAAGTCTCCGTCTGCATGTCAAGACCCGACAGACCTGTGGGGTAACCTGACAGAGGAAGACAGGAAACAGGTTGTCTCAGTCACACAAATCTAAACGGATTCTTTGAGATGACACAGAGAAGCACATCTTCTCAAGACATGAATCATCCCCCCTTCATTCATCATAGAGGAAAGGAGAGATAAGAGCGTAACAGGTGCGGACGGATGAGGCTTCAAATGTATTATACACCTTGTTCTAAAAAGGCCAAAAAGCCCACAGTGTACCTGAGACGGGCCTGTCTGATGATGGTGATGGAGAGAGTGCAAAAGAAAATGTTTGGAGAGCAAATAGAAGAAAGAGCAAAAGAGGAGAGAGAGAGGTGGAATCATGTTTGTCTGTATCTGATCTATTGTCTTTGGCAGAATTCAGGACCAAGTTCACAAGTTTCCATGACATAGCCAAGGCTCAGCTTTCAGCTAGGCTCCCAAGCCAAAACACTCAGGGTTTAGACAGATATATGAGGCTGTGTTGTGAGACCACAAAGCCTCTGATACAGACTGGTGGATCAGGACAATATGCAGGGGAAGTGGAAGGGTGCGGCATCTCTCTGTTTATGTTCAATAGGGCCTGTGGGGGGGGGATTATGGCCTGGTCCTCAGTCTGTATCTGTACAACAAAAACACCACAATAGTCCATTTTACTCAAAACACATGAGCACACACATTGGTCCAGTATGGTAAGAGCAACTCACGCCTCTGGCAGATTTTACATGCTGCTGAATGTGAGTGGACTCACTCAGCTAGAGATCTGTTTCTAGAGATCTGAGGACGGAGGTTACAAGTCGTAGTGTGATGGATGATAGGGATGTCACCATACCAGAAATTTAGTTGTCAATACCAATACTAGTGAAATTCCACTATTCTCCATACCAAATTCAATACCACGGTAATAAACAAAAACAAATTATTATTAATGATTTTAATTCTCATGTTAAAGTTACTAAGAAGCAGCCTAATTTGTAAATCATAAAATCTCCTAAAAGTCTCCTATCTTGCCGTATTCCTTTAAACAGAGCGTTGCTTCCTTACATCATGCTCCGCATTTGGACCTCAAATGAAACTTCCTCTGGTGAGAATATTCCAGATATGCAGAGCCACATGACACAGGTGGAAAAAGACCAGCCCAAAAGTGTCAGGTGGAACGAGACCCTCATAGCTGACATTCTGGATGAGCCCTTCTATTACAGCCCTGTCCCTAAACTCACCTTTGACCCCTGACCTCTTGACCTCAAACACCTACAACCTGACACACCAACCCTTGCTAACGCACATCTACCAGGTGAGCTGAGCCGATGTTGACCTTATAATACACAGAATTTAAAGAGGACATAAATATACATGGATTCACATGCACACAGATGGAACTTAGACATGCAACACAACCATCCAGGTGGTGGACAAGCAGGAATTTGAGTTAAGTCAGTTAGTTGAGTCATTACCACTTTGTCTTGAACCAACATAAGAAATAAGAAAGAGCCATCTTTGATAGGATCTGTTCACGGTCAGAGGGAGTGTGCGGTACAATTCAGGAATAAAGTTTTACGACGGAAGCAAAGCCTAGCGAACATGACAAGGCGGAGGTCACATTAGGCAAAGAGCAATATTTCAACACTAGTAGTGCAATAAGAACACAAACACAGTCAAATGAGCTTGACCAAAAAACAGGCAGGGACGCACCGGGGTTTCCTCAATCTTTTTGACTAGTCAGCACATTCAAACCTGATCATAAGAATGACCCTAAAGGCATGTAAGGGGAGAAGTTAAAGGATCTCAATTATATCAATTACCAGAATGGTAACTGTGTGTTCTCATTAAATTGTAATGAGTCAATATTCTGGTTAGACTACCACCCTCTGTCTCCAGAAATGTTGTGAAATTTAAACATCTATGCACCGCAAATACCCAGTGTTTTACCAAAACCTGTTTCCAGCTGCACGTTCAATAAGGACCGACATTAACTGGCTGACGACAAGGCCAGAAATGGATTTTTTATTACAGCAACAACTAGATGTATTCTGCAATTTGGTTGGCAGTCGCAGAAAAGAGCAATTATGACAGATGACGTCAGAAGAGATCTGCCTCTTGATTCAAAAGATCAGCTATGATGACTCAGAACAACTTCATACAACAATAAACTGTTTTCAAGTAAGGCTTGGTATCAAACCTCAATACTACTGAGTATTTAGATCAGATTTTTCTTCTTTTAAAAAATAAATAAAAATACACAGTAAATATTTGTGTATGTTATGATAAAATCATACCGATGTATTGGAAAAGTTTGGTTCATTTAAAAGAAAGAGAAGTGCTTATACTAAGGTGGGATTTTGAAAGAAGTATTTTGTAATTGGTGCTGAAAGTCAGGTACTGTAGATATTGGCATCATATGAAACTAGAAAACCTAATGAATCCACTGGTACCACCCATGCCATAATAGCTTGTTAGCAAAGAACGCTAAATAACACTCCAAATTTATGCGAAATTTTGGCATGGCCATTTTCAAAGGGGTCCCTTGACCTCTGACCTCAAGATATGTGAATGAAAATGGGTTCTATGGGTAACCACGAGTCTCCCCTTTACAGACATGCCCACCTTATGATAATCACATGCAGTTTGGGGCAAAAAACATGCAATCTTTTGCATGCAGTATAAATGTGTTATTTTTGCGTATTCTAAAAATGGTGTATTTCTGGTGTGATATTTATACTAAGACAGTTTTCCTAAACTTAGATTTTTTTTTAAAAATTGCAATATATATATCGCCTTGCTTACAGTATCGCAATTTATCAAAATATATTGAATCGTTACCCCTGTATCATGATACGTATTGTACCGCCAGATTCTTGCCAATACACAGCCCTAGTACTAACACGAGTGATCTCAAGAGACATATTTACAATTTTGGCAAGAATCAGGCGACCCAATACGTATCATGATGCAGGGGTAACGATTCTATATAAGCAATATATATTGCTATACTGTATGCAAGGCGATAGTGTCAATCGTAAAAGAACACACCAGAAATATACCATTTCAGAAGAGGCAAAAATAATGCATGCAAAAAAACTGCATGTTTTTGTCCCAAACTGCATGGGAGTAGCATAAACTGGTTAATTAAAAATCAATACAGTGTTTTGGAGAATCTATACAGCATCACACAACATATTATCTTGATACTCATGTGTATCGATATTTTCTTACACCCTAATGTACGCTTTCAGTAAGTTATGACAATATCATATTGTATGTATGTATTTGAGAAGTTTGGCTCATTTAAAAGAAAGAGAAGTTTTATACTACTTCTTTGAAAGAAGTATTTTGTAATTGGTGCTGAAAGTCAGGTACTGTACTGGCAACAGTGATCTCAAAAGACACAAGACATATTTATTAAAGTCCCCAGAGGACGAGAAGAGGGACGGAGGAGGATGCAGGAAGTAGGGATCTGTGGGTTGGTGAATGTAGTATATGTCAAAGCATTGTGAAGAATACTGCCTAATAATTACACAGAATGAATCTCAGGCGGACAAGACAGGACTAAAATAGCATCAGATCCCACTCACAACATGAAAGCAACATGAAAGAGAAACCAAGAGTGAAGTAATGTTAAGGAGAAGCTAGGAACTAGAGCTGTGCAGCGGTCCACTCGCCGTGTAACCCTTCATGTGTGAGCCACTCCCATCATCAGCGGTTAAATTCAGGCTAAAACGTTCTCCCGGCCTCCCGCCGCCGCTCGGCCTATTGTGGCGTGCGTTTAGCAGGGTGTGTGTCCGTCTGTGTGAGAGCGATTCAGCAATAAGTCACAAGTGACCCTCTGTGTTCACTTTCTGCTTCAACACTGTCTGTGTCCGGCTGCTCTCTGTGGCCTTTACTTCTCCTAAACAAGAGCTGTGATTACAACACAGCAAGAACCACATGGCAGATACACTCAAAACAATAAGAAGAGGCAGTTTTGCACAACTTCCTCAAATGCGGCTGTGTACAACAAAAAAAAGGCACGTTGCTCAATAGAGAGGCGAAGCTTCCGGTGGACCACCATGGGAGCTTATTTCGGAATAAATATGAACGCCTCTAGTTCTTATATCATTTTACCATTTACATTACTATTTGTGAATTTAATGAAACAAGTGGGACAAACTAAGCTAACTAATTTTTAGCATTAGCCTACATTAACATTAATAACGCGTTAACGCAAAATTGTTTTAACGCCACTAATTTCTTTAATGCAATTTGCGATTTTTAGGTTGTAGAGGGCTCAGTTTTTAAGCTAGAGAGAAGATACTGGCATCATATGAAACTAGAAAACCTAAGAAATCCAAAAAGCCCTAAAATATATTTTTTAAATTGACAAATATCATATGTGTGATTCATGCCGCAATTCAAACGGGATAAGGTCCCATGGTGGTCCACCAGAAGGGGATGGACTTCGCCTCTCTATCTAGGCAGTGAAACGTAGAGCCTGCCTCTGAGGTTTCTGGAGTGAAAGTCAGGACGTCCATTATGCTTGTCTTTTATCTTCCTTCTCACACGTACGCACGCAGTCAGCTAGTCAGGTGCTCGCCAAGATCACGTCCACAACACCCACTTCACCCGACTGCCAGCACCATTAGAAACACCTCATATATATAAAACGTCTTTATCAAGCACCCAATTGTACACAATATCATTATCAGTGTTCCAAAACAACTTGTCAAGCGCAAAGACCTTTTATATTACTAACAGAGAAGTCGGATGGCTTCGTGGAGTCGACAGCAGGAAAATGAACACAGATAACTAGCTTTGTACACTTGTAGCTGCAGAGCCAAGGCTTGGGGAGGCATCAGAGGAAGAGTGTGACGACATGTGACTTCGCAGTTCCATCTGTGCTGAATGGATGTGCCAGACGCACGCATAAAGTTACCCTGGCAACTGAGCAACAGCACTGGTTGGAGGTCACACTGAGAGAAAAAGCTTGATGCAGACCAAAACGCCTCTAGAATATGTATAGCACTCAGAAGGAGGCTACAAGTGGACTGCTTAGAAGCCAGATAGTAAGCTGCAGTCTATATGCTACTACACACAGACACACTCGTAATGCATCTAGGAACATTTCACATAAACTGTGTATAGTGAACATGATGCAACGCAGAGCAGAGAAACATAACCGGAGAAAGACCAGAGATTGAACTTGATGACGCAAAAGCCCTACAGTGTTTTATCCTTTTCTCTTGTAAACACTCGGCTCTGATTCTGACAGGGGAGTTTCATTTCACACACACAGATGTAATCTCCAACTAATCACATTTGCAGGCCATGGACGGAGCAGCCATACCACAGCGCTGAACAGATGGGCCCACGTACACGAGGCATCTCCGGGATTAGCTCAGCCCAGGAGGTGGAGGTGGAAAGTAGAGTTACATGAGGGACGGTTTCTTAAAAGTGTCTTCAAATGACATTGAGGGGAGTCTTAAGTCTGGCCCAAACTAAAAGATTTTTCAGATCTAAACAGATTTTGAAAATGTGAGAGACTCCACACATAACGACATGTTATGTAAAAATGAACAGTTTTGTTCCTATAGTGTGTGTGAAGAGCAACAATTTGGCCAAAACAGCCAAAACACACTAACAGAATTCATTCATGAACAACAAGAGTCCTGACTAAAAGAACTTGACTGACTTGCAAAATCTCTCATGATCAAACTTTAGTGTAAACAGATATGGCGGACGACAGGCAGGAAGAATTAGCATTGTTAGTTTTTGCACTACTTTGTACTGAAAATTCATGAAGGATGGATGGATGAAGTCATGTTAAATAAACCCTTGTGCTGTTGCCACACATCAACAAGTTGGTCCTCCATTTCTGAGGTCCATCTTACTACTACTTTATGCGTCACGTTTTGCATTAGCTCTGCCATGATGGCGGTTGTTGTCCTTCTGCTTCCTTCAGCTTGGTTCACAATTGGCTATCATTCTTTCCCACGTGACTGCATCATCGGCTGTCCTCTGGGTTCCCCACACACAACAGGATATTCGATTGTAAATATTGAACATGTTTAATATTTACGATTTGAGATCGGTGCAGCCAGGATGGATTCCCGAGCCAATTGGGGAATGTAAAAAACACTGAGGTATGTTTATAATTAAATAATGTAATAAACATACCTCACACCACAGAAATATCTGGCAAGATAATCTTAGGAACCATCAAAAAATCGTGGCTTTGCTGATGATTGTCGGAGGGGGTAATCGGGCCCCAAATTGGCTTGATTCTCGAGTAGTGCATACCCGGCATTACCCAAACTGTGTATAATCAGAAATGGAAAACTGCAATATCTATGATGGTATATCCTCGGAATAATTTTCTCCCTCTAGTTGCAACATGACCAAATGTTTGTTACTTTTGGCTCGCGTCCTTGCAAAGACAAAGCATTAAGCCATAGATATAATTATGCGTTATACTCAAAGAAGTGATGTAATTGAAAACGAGAACAGCACTCTAATCGCGGGTTGCTTCGGCATATCCTCCGGGCGCTCACACTGTTTCTGTTGGCAAGCAGCAGATATGCAACGTGACGCTTTTTGTTTACAGTCAGGAAGAGAGACGGAGAACCGGATGAACCCTAAAACACACAATGATAATTCATGCAGAATTTGTAAACAGGCGTACAGATGGGACTTGCTTAAGACCGACAGTGCAAATCTCCACGCTGGACAGAATACTGAATCAACCATATTCTATTGGATTAAAACCTAAGCCCTCGTACTAAGACTACTTGAGTAAACGTTTCAGATGTACCCTTTGCACCCACTACACTGTCGCTGTAGCTGAAACTTTCACTGGTGATCTATTATAATTTGCAGCTCTCTCCTGAACTTAGCCTGAAGAGTAAAAACCAAAAGTTATTCCAAACAGATTCCTTCTCTGACATATGGAGGAGAGAGGACCTCCTGCATTTGGAAATAATTAGATTTCATCTCTTCTTTTGGTCCAGTTTTATCTAACCACTCAATCAAACAATGCTTTCAAAAATAGCACGACTGCAACTGTCAACTTATCTAATAGATTAGGGCTGTCAAAGTTAACGCGAAAATAATTAACGCAAATTCGTTTTAACGCCACTAATTTCTTTAAAGCATTAACTCAGTTTTAAAGCTAGAATGAAGGAAGGAGGCTAAATAACGCTCCAAACTTGAGCTAAATCTTGGCGAGGATAAAACTGACATGGCCATTTTCAAAGGGGTCCCTTGACCTCAGACCTCAAAATATGTGAATTAAATGGGTTCTATGGGTACCCACGAGTCTCCCCTTTACAGACATGCCCACTTTATGATAATCACATGCAGTTTGGGGCAAGTCATAGTCAAGTCAGCACACTGACAGCTGTTGTTGCCTGTTGGGCTGCAGTTTGTGCATATTTTTTATGCTAAATGCAGTACCTGGGAGGGTTTCTGGACAATATTTGTCATTGTTTTGTGTTGTTAATTGATTTCTAATTATAAATATATTCATACATTTGCATAAAGCAGCATATTTTCCCACTCCCATGCTAATAAGAGTATTAAATACTTGACAAATATCCCTTTAAGGTTTATTTTGAAGAGATAAAAAATGTGTGATTAATTGTGATTAACAATTCTAATTAATTGACAGCCCTAGAATAGATAGATTCTGCATCTATTTTACAGTTAAAGACGTCTGCTGAAGCCAAATGAGACTGTTTCAGTCTTTACTACATAACACGACACCACAGCACTGTAAAAGGCATGTCAGTCATGAGTCTGGACCAGTGACCTCTGGGTCATATGTTAAGTGTTGAGAACAGCAGCTCCACACAGCCATACTAAATATCGATATGGAACATTCCTCAGAGTCCTTTAAAACGGGGAGCGAGCGAACGAGCGTCACACAGGACACTGACAAAGAGTGTGTTAGATAGGAGCCGGAGGTCTGAGCAGAGGGAGGCTTTGTTTAAGAAAAAAGGCGGCCTAATACAGAAAAAGCTAATACTGTGTGACAGCTAATAGAGCTAGCCCACTCAAGTGTGTGTGCTCCCATGATATGAACATATCTGTGGATATTCTCACAAACTAAGGGAACAATGACACACAAAATTTGGTTAGACAGCTCTCAACGTTTTAGCAATGCAGATTGTGATAGAACATGTCAGACCACCATTGTCACAGATTCATTTGACATTAAACGGTCAACATGCCTTCATCTCAGCTGTGATACAACCAGTGGTGGAAGAAGTATTAAGACCTTTTACTGCAGTAACAGCAGCAATAGTACAGTGTAAAAATACTTTGTTACAAGTAAAAGTCTTGCATTCAAAGTCTTACTTAAGTACAAAAGTATTAGCATCAAAATATACTTAAAGTATCAAAAATAAATAGTGATGCATTAATGTGTTCATCACTTTAATGTTGCTGCTGGTAAAGGTGAAGCTAAGTTTAAGTACGTTATATACTGCTGGGTAAACTGTGATAATACATCATAATGTATTAGATGATTTTTTTCTGGATTTGCTTCATGCAAAATAACTAGTTACTAAAGCTGTTGAATAATTGTAGTACAAAAATATGCAAAATTGTATTTAAAAAGTATAAATTAACATAAAATGTAAATACTCAAGTAATTTAAAAGGGTCGAAAAAGCATTTTAATGTTGTAGTTTGTCAATGTGGAGCCAATATTATATACTTTGTATACTGGGTAGATTCGTATAGTACTGTGTCATTGATGTAAGCATGTTATTTTGTGTAAAAAAGTAACTATTAACTATAAGTGTCAAATAAATGTCCAGTAAAAAGTACAATATTACCCTCTGAGATGTAGTGGAGTAGAAGTAGAAAGTAGCATAAAATTGAAATACTCTAGTAAAGCACCTCATAAATTGTATTTAATGTTGGGTCTGGGTCTGTGTTAAATCTCACACTATTGATCAGCAAATTAGATTACCTTAAAGGACAGTAGTCAGGCACATGTTGGCTGATTCTGGGTGTTGTTGGTGAGATATCAGGGTTTTATTTGAGTAACACAAACAGCTGATCTTGGAGGGAACCTCTCTAGCTTATTATGCTCTCAAAAACACCCTCACGACTCCTCTTTTGTGCTTCTTCTATAACCGAGATATGTTCTGGCAGACAGAGACAAGATAGGCTGTGGCTGTACACACAGTATTGTTCGTGGTGGGTGAACCCACGCCACACCCAAAACACTCCCTGGAGGGTAAACCGTGCAGGGGGTTCACCGCCAACGAGCTAGTTACACCCGGAGATACAGCAGCTTCTCTGCCTTCTCTGCTGGAGGTTTATTTATATAGCTGTTGGTGCTAACAGTACAAACGGGACATAAAGTCCTCCAGTCCACCTAAAAACAGAAGCCAACTGTGTAAAGTAAACAAAGTAAATCACTAAATGCTAACTCACTTACTTCTCAAAACAAGGTGTCCACATGTTAGCATGCTGCTAGCTTGATTCGCTAGCTTGTTGAAGGGAGCGCATGATTTATTATTAGCATTATATCAAAGCTGCTTCTCGGTGTGCGGAGTGAGGAGTGGTGGTGGTGGGAGACTGTGTCTTCACGTGGGTGGAGAATAAATAATGGTTAAAATAAAACCCTCTGCACACCACCTGCAGATAATAATAAATAAAACATAATAATAAACATGGTTTCTCTGTTATCTCCACCTCTTGATGTATCTACTTTGATAATAACGGAGCATCCTGCGTATAAAAACAAACACATCCCAAAAACCGTTGGTGGGGCTTAACGGTAGCTAGCTAGCCTCAACGGTTAATGATGTCTTCAAAGATAACAAACCTTAACCTCTACAGTTCTGTAACTCACCGAAGTGAAACGTTGTCTTCTTCTTTCTTCTGTTGGTATTCCAGTGGGTACATCAGAGGCCAGCAGCAGAAGAGATAACAGGTTTTTTAGAGCTAACGTTTCAGGACACGACGATGCGCTTCCAACAGCAACAGCTGTGTTCTGTTTTGAATGAGAGCTGAGAAGAGACTCACTAGTGATGTGTCGGTCACGAACGAGCCGGTTCAAAGAGCCGGCTCTTTTAAGTGATCGATAAGAGCCGGCTCCCGTTCGAGAGCCGTTTTTTTTCTTATTTTTTCTTTAATTAAAGGGACTGTTTTTAACTTTTTACAGGTATAAATATACCGAGTCGTTTTCCCATGCGCGCTCGCGTGTGGCTACGCTGTTCAGACTCCCTGTGGACACGTACCATCAGACTCCAACACAAACTACACGGAAACACCAAATCCACAAAGTTATATCTAGTGAAGACCGTCTTGCAAAACAGTGTTGGCGGGGGTCATAGTACGCGGGGGAGACCGTAGCTTTGGTCTCCAGGGCCGGAGTCTCTGCTGTACTCTGCTCCTCAGCTCGCTCCACCTCACGTCCATGCGCGCACACTACACACTGCAGGAGAGTTAGTAGCTCCGAGAATATCTAGTGAATGTACAGTGGACGTTTGTGCAGAAATAACTGCTGCAGCTCCTCCACACCAACAGAGGTTTTCCGTGTCTTGTGAAGTAACGGGGCTCCGCAGCGAGAAACATTATCGTTTCTGACCGGGTGCCGGTGTCTCCCTCCACCGTGGTCAGAGACGATAACGTTTCTCTTCCTGCTTCAGCCCCGGAGGCTGAAGCAGAAAAAGCCAACACTAGGATCAGCACTGATTCATGGAGAGACCTTCGTCTGGTCAGCTAACATTACTGCAAAGCAGGTGAAATATAGAGTGATATTTTGGTTTTAGCTGACGTGTGTCACCTCACTGTTTTGAGCGATGCTCGTTCATGTCTATTTAGAGCGAGCACAAGCTTGAGCCCGACGCTGACTTTCGTTGACTTCATGGCCATAGGTGTCGCTGTTAACAAGCATTTCTGATTTCTAGTCCCTTTAAGTGATATATGTGCAGCCATACTAATCATAGGGCAAAACAGCTAAAGCTAAATTTGTCTGAATTATAAAAAGGCAGAAGTTGTAAAACGAAGAGCTGTTTGGGAGCCGAAAGAGCCGGCTCTTCTTGGTGAGCTAAGCCAAATGATCTGGCTCACTAAAAAGAGCCGGAATTCCCATCACTAACGAACGGCTAACGGGGGCGGAGCTTAGAGAGCTCCGAGCAGACCATTCAATCCGCCCATCATCATCATCATCATCCTCCAACACACATCAGCTTTAGTTCCTTATAAATAAACAAGAGACCTTTTGTCAGCGTCTAACATTAACCACAGGTTGCTAATACAGTGTCAGTTATTAATGTTGGCAGATGGTAGAAGTAGCAGTGTCTATTGTAGAGAGCTCAGGATATAAAGCAGCAGCAGCTCACTGTGAGATTTAAAAAAGGCGCAAAGTTCATATCTTTGATTGTGGCTCTATCTAGTGGTCAAACCACAGTAGTGCCCCACCAGTTAAAGGTCCCATATTATTAAAAAGTGAGATTTTCATGTTTTTTTAAATTATAAAGCAGGCTTAAGTCCTATATAAATACTGTGAGAGTATCGAAACACTAAATCCACAGGGAAATACACACAGCCCGTATTCAGAAACTTTGCATTAATATTATGCATCGTATTATATATGTTTTTTTTAATGTAAAAAGTAACTATTAATTTTAAGAGTAAAATAGTGCAGTAAAAAGTACAATATTTCCCTCTGAAATGTAGTGAAGTAGAGGTATGGAGATAGATTAGTAGCCTATAGTACTGTATCATATCACATGTTTGTTTTTTTTATATTTTGTTGGGGCTTTTTGCCTTTATAGTTATGAAAGGGGGAGAGAGGTGATGACCTGCAGAAAAGGGCCTCGGGAGCTTCGAGCTTCGAGATTTCAGGCCGCACATTTGTCATGTTACGCAAGGTTTGTTTAAATTAAAGTAAATTATGTGGCATACCGTACTAACAACATATACAATGGATATTTATGCATAGTATTATATGAAGGTTGATGCATGTGACAATCTGAAGCTGATCTGAGGATAGTACACAGAGTTCAAACTGCCCTTTTACCTTATATGCTTGTGCCTAATTTTTTCTATACCACAAATCATAGCCCTTCAAAGACATTATTAATAACCAACTACTTTACATGAATCATAGTTCATTTTATTGCTTTCACATTTACATCATCTATACATGTGGCCGAAATAATAATAGGTAAACACTGCTCCCTGAATTTGACTGTTGACTCACTGTAAATGAGGTAAACATCCATTTAACCTTCTTTTTTAAACAACATATCCTCTCCTACCTTTGAACAGGTTTTCTTTTTGCACACACATAAACTTGTCCCCACAAACAACCTGACTGAACAGCAGACGTGTAGGCAAACCAAATCAACGATAATTTAACCAAGTGTCACATTCACTCCCCAAATTTGAGCTGCCTTTCCTTCTCTAAACCATGCAGCTCCTTCGCTCGATTCTTCAGCTCCTCAGCTTTCTTCTCATCCTTCTCTGTGCCGTGCCCGAGTTTGTGCATACGACTGGCGTTTGCGCAGCCCCACACGTGTCCCAGCTCACAGGCCCTGGTAGCATACTTAAAAGCCTGATTCATATCCGGTGCCAGTCCTTTGGAGTTGCCCTCAATGTACAAAGCACTGAGGTTAAAGCAGGACGGAGCGAAGCCACCAGAGCAGGCCTTCTCGTAGTACTGCCGAGCCACCGTGATGTCAGGTCCTTCGTCACTAGCTCGTCCATCGTGGGCCAGCAGACCGACGTTATGGCAGGCGTCTATAGACTTCTTTCCTTTGGAGTTGCAGGAGCGCATGAAGCAGGAGTAGGCTGTTTTCAGACACTCAGTCACTCCACCTGGTGGGAAGAATTCAAATCCATCACTTGAATAAAAAGTAGACAGACGCATGGATGCAAGATTATGGCCAAAATGATAATCACAGTAGTCGTACAGATCTTGATCTGGCTGAAGCTAATGAAAGAAAGATGCAACTTCTTTTTGACACAATTCTTTTTCTTTTTTTTAAATCACAGCTGAGGTAATGCATCTATTTGTGGTTACGTGAGATTAAAAACTGTAATATGATGATGTTCAAACAGAGTAAACTTTGTTTTAGCCTGCCACCAAAAACAATGTCTTGCAATATATTTCATAAATAAAATAGACACATTACCTGTCGGCTGCACGATTATGGCCAAAATGATAATCAGGATTATTTTGATCAATATTGAGATAACGATTATTTATGAAAATTATTCATTGATTTCAGAGACTAAATGTATTTATAATCATATGAAAAAGAAAAAAGTATTAAACAGCAAATGTTTGAAATTTTGACCATTTTGATAATGGATTTTTGTTTTGTTTTGTTGTTGTTTTTTTACAATCACGTAACCAGCTACTCATTTAAGCAAACTAAAACGTTGGTCCAGTTACTAACTATCCCAGATACTGATGGATAATTTAAACTCCAAGAAAGCATTATACTTCATTTTGTTTTCATATAGTTTGTTTGTAAAACTTTATCCTGCAATGTTACCTGTGACTTCAATACAGCTATACATGTAGTAGATTAAAAAGTACATTGTACTTTGCTTAATAATGAATGTCATAGTATTAGTGCCATACATGAATGTTTTTACCTTTGCCTGTGACATGGTACGCCCCCAGTTTATAGCAGCTCTCTCCGTGTCCGTTTGTTTCACAGTTGTGTTTGAGGACTTGTGCTGCAGCTTCATAGTTTTTCTTCACTCCTTCAAAGTAGTCTGAGAGCCTTTGGCACCCTGAGAAGAAGAACATGGCAACAAGGATAAATGATGAGGCAAACATCATTAACACAAATCAAACATTCAGTCTACATCTCTAGCTGGTGTCCAGTGTTTAGTTTAGTTTATTTGATATGGACATCCCAGAAACATTAGAACTGTAACATACATTTAAACACAAGGACCAGATCCACTATGTTTAATGTTTGTAGCAAAATGGCAATTCACCTGTCCACAGGAAGACTTTTATTTTCTATTTTAGGTTGAAATAGAAAAAAAGAAAATACTTTACATCCATAACCCATTTATACCATAGTTTAAAATTACTCCATTACAAGAAAAAGTCCTGAATTCAAAATGTTACTCAAGTAAAAGTACAGAAGTATTATCATCAAAATGTAATTAGAGTATAAAAAGTAAAATGTAAAATGTAACTATATGATACAACTTTTTTATAACTATTTTATGACGTTATACTACGACTTTTTTATGACATTTTAATTCCATACTATATAATTACTTTTCTTGTACATTATTTATGGCATACTAAACTATGAGTTTAAAAATATATATTTTATGACATTTTCTATGACATATATACCATGACTTTTTGACGTTTTTTATGGCAGACTATACTATGACTTTTCTTTTTTTATAACTATTTTATGACATATTATACTAGAACTTTTTGACATTTTTTTTGGATTACCATACAATGACTTTCTTTAGACTTTTCATAGCATATACTGTATACTATGAGTTTTCTTTTACCTTTTTATGGCATACTATATGTGTCAAATAAATGTAGTGGAGTGAAAAGTACAATATTAGTATAATAAAGTAGCATAAAATGGAAATACTCAAGTATGACAAAAGTGTTTGAGTAAATGTATTTAGTTATATCTCACCACTGCCACAAATACATTCACAAAGATACACAAATACATGCACAAAATACAGGTGTGTCTACATGGGTGTTAGATGTGAGAACAATGTTGTTTCTCTTTTAGCCTTGATTTAATATCTAAAAACATAAAAAGCACCATTGATCTCTTTACCTTCAGGATCCTTTTCTTTGTAGCACTGGAAGCTGTACTCCACTCCCAAATTGTCCAAAAACTGCATCACTTCATTCTCATCTTCAAAGTTGATCAGTCCAGCCATATTTCTTGCACTTTATGGCTTTTAACTTTCCTCTAATCCAACGTGCTGAAGGATTAACTCCCACTAACTACATCCACCGGTACTGGTGTGACCTTGATGAATGAGTTATATACTGAGAGATGTTACAAAAGCGTTTCCTTGAATTTAAAACACCAATAGAGATGAGTACTGTTATTCGGAAAGTTGTTTTAAAAGCGCACTATAAGCATTTATAAAATAGTTTGCATTACAAAACAGAAGAAGATAATCATGTGTGCATCTCCTCCTGTCTGCTGAGCTCTTCCTGGTTTCCCTAACAGGCTTCCGTAGTCCAGCCAAGGCCTAAAGAAGGAGGTTAGGACACTGGTCTTGGGGTTTGGTGTATTACGCATGCGCAGTGTGACTCAAGCTGCGGTCCTGCATTGCGATTGGCTCAATTTCGAGTGCACACAAGATTCTACTGCGCATGTGTTGTACCTCCCCGTCAACCAAAATCCAACTACTTGCTCCTCTCACAAGAGAAAATATTGTGTTTGGTATTAACATGAAGGACACACACACATACACAGTTATAATTATATATGACCTTCGAATTAACTTAAGGCATTGTAATCTAAACTCAATACTTCTAACATACAAGGCACAATTGGATAGGAGAGATAACTTAAATTATAAAACAAATAATATAATAACAAAAATAAAAGAGGGGTAGAAAATAATTCAAGGAACAAAAAAGAACTGCATAAATAAATAAATAAATAATAATAATACTGCACTCTTCCACAGTAGCTCTAGGGGGTCATCATCATATATGTTCAGTTCTTCATAAGCTCTGAGGAGAGACTTTGCATGTTGTCCATTCATTAGACTTAAAGGTCCCATATTATAAAAAAAAGTGAGATTTTCATGTTGTTTTTATTATAAAGCAGGTTTAAGTCCTATATAAATACTGTGAAAGTACCGAAATGCTCAATCCACAGGGAAATACACACAGCCCGTATTCAGAAACTCTGCATTTGAAACAAGCTGTCAAGGATATCTGTCCATTTGTGATGTCACAAATATACAATATTTAGACCCTTTACCCAGTTTATTCCTGGTTGCAGTGTATGTGAATGTCATCAGCTGACAGGAAGTACACATGGACCCAAGCTGTTGCCAAGCAACGCAATTCTGTTGCAATTCCGTCGCAATTCCGTCGAAATGCGCTTAAACGGAGCGTTTCAGACATAGAGTAAATACAGGTATCTTCAGGCCGACAATATGAGGAACATAAAGTTTTTTTTTAACATTACAGCATGTTAACATGTTCTAGTAGAAACACAAAATACAAGTATGAACCTGAAAATGAGCATGATATGGGACCTTTAATGTTTGTTAATTAATTTTCTTCAATAAAAAAAAAAAAAAAAAAAAAGTGTTATACCCCCAAAGCTATGACGTGTTGATGACGCGTGACCCAACCTCCTTCTATAGGCCTTGAGTCCCGCCTCTTCCGCTGATGTACTTCCGGTGCCGTGACCTTTTGTTTATGTCTGAACGCTAGTCATAAATAGATCTGTAATAACTGTGGCTGTGAAAACCCCTCGTTCACATCCTGGTCTCGTTATTCGGATTTTCAGTCGCTACAGAGATAAAACCGACATCTTTTAAACATGAATTCCTCCTCAGAAGACAGATTTCTACATGTTTACACGGAGAATGATTTACCAACACGGAGGAGACAACAAGTGAGCTAGACAGACAGACAGACAGAAAGCTCCACGGATAACACGATAAGCTTTATTATTGTTATTTTACATAGTGGTAGAAAGACACCAGACTCAGTTGCATAAGCTAGAATTAGAGATTTATTTTTTTTGATATATAAAACTATGGCCTGTAATTTCCTAAACACGGTGAGTTTCAGTTTTACCTTCAGATTACATGTGTGTGATGTATTTCTGTGTGCTTCTATGTCATTATATCAACAAATGATGATTAAATGCATCTATATCAATAGAATAAAATTCAATATTAGTATAAAGTAACATAGAATGGAAATACTCAGGTGTGACAAAAGTGCTTGAGTAAATGTATTTAGTTATATTTCACCACTGCCACAAATACATTCACAAAGATACACAAATACATTCACAAAGATACACAAATACATTCACAAAGATACAAAAATACATTCACAAAGATACACAAATACATTCACAAAGATACACAAATACATTCACAAAGATACAGGTGTGTCATATCATGTGTTTTTAAATGTAAAAATTAACTAGTAACTATATATTGTGACTTTTTATAACCATTTTATGACATGTTATACTACGACTTTTTTAAATTACATTTTTATGACATACTATGCTTTGACTTTTCTTGAACATTTTTTATGGCAGACTACACTGTGAATTAAAAAAACAAAATTTTATGACTTTTTTAATGAAATATTATACTATGACTTTTCTTTTTTTATAACAATTTTATGACATATTATACTACGACTTTTGGACTTTTTTTTTAGCATACTATACTATGACTTTTTTAGACATTGTCATGGCATATACTGTATACTATGACTTTTCTTTTACTTTTTTTATGGCATACTATATGTGTCAAATAAATGTAGTGGAGTAAAAAGTACAATTTTAGTATAATAAAGTAGCATAAAATGGAAATCAAGTAAAATACAAGTATGACAAAAGTGTGCTGGTGTTACACAGAAATCTGTGACCACAGCAACACATGAGATCACCATCTTTGACCTGTCGTTAGAGAATAGGACCCCTCTGTACCTGTATAATAAATGAGGCAAATATGTGACAGAAAACAATAGTGGGAAAGACACCAGTCTCAGTTGCATAAGCTAGAATTAGAGATTTCTTTTTTTTTTTTTTTAAACCATGGCCTGTAATTTCCTAAACACGGTGAGTTTCAGTTTTACCTTTCAGGTAAATGTGTGTGATGTGTTTCTATGTGCTTCTATGTCATTATATCAACAAATGATGATTAAATACATCTATATCAATGTTTGTTAGGTTTTGAAACCTCCTGATAAATGTCACTGGTTGTGGAGTTCACAGTCGCTGAGATGTATCGGTAAGAATACACCAGAAGATGCTTCAAAGGGTTCTTGTTCTTTACTACAAGTTCTGTGCAGGTGTTACACCGAAATCTGTAACCACAGCAACATATGAGGTCACCATTTTGACCCCTCTGTACCTGTACAATAAATGAGGCAAATATGTGACAGAAAACCATCAAAACTAAATTGTTAAAAATAAAAAAATAAATTAAAAAAAAAAATATATATATATATATATATATATATGTATTTTAATATTTTTTAAATTTAAATATATATTTACAAAACTCCAGAAGAAAAGTAAAAGTACTATGGAGTCACATTTTCTGACAAAAGCCGTCAGAAAATGGGGACATTATGTGTTGCTGGCTGTCTACACTTGAATGTGGTTTCTAGAAGAACAGAGATTAACAGACATACCACTATAATTAACTATTACATAACACGCAACCTTTACTCAGGTATGTAATTGTAAGACTCATGCAACTTATGTCAAATTACACACATTAAAACACTTACTTATCCTACATGTACAATGAAGGCACAAAATGTAAAGCATACTTACATATTAATTGACACACTTCACCTCCTATACAGCCAGCAAGACAGTCTTTATCATACACCTATGCATTGAACTCACTGCAGTGAACTAGCAGACCAAACTATAAAGAGCCAATATACCACTTAAAGGTCTTATTGATAACATTTTTATGTAGACTAATATATTCACAGAGCTTTTAAAAAAGTATGGCTTTTCCTGAAAAAGATCATAATGATTGTGAATTAAAAATTATTTGCGGGTCCAAAATGAATGTTTTGTTAATCCCTGTGGAATATATCTGACATTTTTTTTCCCACTTCTAACAAGGCTTGTGAGCCAATAGTAAAATGACGTTGGTATCACGTGTTATCTCTGGTTTGTGTGGAAAAAACAGATAAATGACTGAGATTGACAGTAAGTGGCTGGCAACGACTTGTTGTGAAGTAAATGCAATTGGATTGGGAGGGAGAATGCAACATCTGGCTCAATGTTATCAATGTTATCAATAACACCTTTAACCACTCCAAGTAGCTGACTGGCTCCTGACAGGCTCTTACACATGATTTCCATTGAAACCGAAGGGATGGCTGTCTCACCAAACTTCCCCTTTTTGTTTTCAGGATGAGGCATCTCCACCAGCTCTGACAGACCTGTGCCTGACTCATGTGAGCCAGAATCTGGAGTGTTTCTGTGTGAAGCGCCCCGATGGCTCCCTGTGCTTCAGAGAGGCTGTACTGTTCCCACAGGAGCTGGCAGACCAGCTGCTGGCCAAGATGGCCACTGAAGGTAAAAGCTGGACCTTTAAAAGGGGAACACCACCTAAAATTAAGAATTCCAATATGTTATCTCCATGGCCGATGAAAGTTCAATCAATATTTGTGAACGTGCTAACGTTCAAATTATTTCAACTTTAATCTTGGATGCTGCTGACCTTTCAAAGCGCAGCCAATGAGAACAGCTGCAGCGGTTGTTGCCCAGAAACAGTGAATGGCGTTCCTTGCTCTCATTTTGGTGACATATTATACCTGCTGCCTCTGTAAGGCTTTGTTCTCTACTTCACGGTGAGTGAAGAGCAAATTTCTTATCATGTGAAGGCAGCTTTAGACCATAGAAATAACATGTATGAATTTTGAAAATAGGCGTAATTCCCCTTTAAAGACACTCCTGAATAGAGTTGGGGGTTTTTCTGAGCCTACAAAATCACTACAGTTCAGATTTATATTTTGTTTTTTACACTGTTAAATCACCTGTTGAACCTGTTGAACAGGTCTGTTGAATGACAGCACAGTGGGTGTCTTTCGGAACTGCGAATACCTCCGGCTGAGAAGAGCCTGCATCCGTACGGCGCGAATCTCTGCCGAGGCCTTTCAGAAAGCCCTCTGCTCTCACAGACTGTTGGAGCTGGATGCTTCCAGGGTCAACGCAGACCTCACTATCCCTGATATTCTACAGGGGCTGGCCACCAATAAATACTGTCAGGTAAAGTGAGAGTATTTGTCAACTTGTGTGAATTTAAAAAAGACCCTTTGCTCCCTTGATATTAAAAGAATTGAAACTTATTGTTGTTTTTTTCCTTAAACATCCTGCAGGAGTCCCTCCAGCGACTTGTCTTAACAGGCCTCACCATGTCCTCTCTGGAGGAACCAATCCGGTATCGCTTCAGCTCCCTCCAGGGCCTCCGCTCCCTCTCTCTAGCCAACGTGGACTTCTATGACTCCGGGCTCGCCGACGTGTGTTCCCTGCCTCGGCTGGAGAGCCTCGATCTCTCCAACACCTCAGTCACCAACCTGAGCCCCCTGCTGGGCCTGAAGGAGCGGCTGCGCTCGCTAACACTGCACCAGCTGAAGAGGCTGGAGATGACCACAGCTCAGCTGCTGGGAGTCATCGGCCAGCTGGATGTACTGCAGGTCAGTGGAAGGATGGAGCTGGGCTTTGCGTGTCTACTGTAGACCTGTTTTTGATTGATTTACGCTGAGAAGAACTCTTTCTCTCTGAATTCACCAGCCATGCTTGTTTGTTTTTTACTAAAAATACTATTGTGTGTGTTTGTGTGAAACTTACTCAGCACCTGGACATCAGTGATGATAAGCAGTTTACCTCCGACGTGGCTCGTCAACTGCTCGGACAGCCAGGGATCCTGCCCGCTCTCATTTCCCTGGATGTATCGGGGAGGAAACAGGTGTTTATATTCGTCTCTATGCGTTTGAGTTCGATTGCAAAGATACATGCTATAGATTCATGTTGTTATTTTTTTACACGTGTGAACTCTGCAGGTCACAGATGCAGCTATTAAGGCATTTGTTGAGGAGCGACCAGGGATGACCTTTGTGGGACTTCTGGCCACAGATGCTGGATTTTCTGAATTCCTCTCTGGAGAGGGAAGTCTAAAGGTACAGTAGGTGTAGACGTGTGTACATTAACATCGACAGCATAGACATTCAGGTTCGCTACAGTAAATTGTCTTCTGTGTGTAAACAGGTGACGGGAGAAGCCTACGAGACCCAGATCTGTGAGGCCCTGCGTCGCTACAGCGAGCGGGAAGGTTTCGTGAGAGAAGCTCTGTTTCATCTGTTCAGCCTGACTCATGTGATGGAGAAACCGAGGCCCGACATCCTCAAGGTGAACCCACACTATTGTACTTACTAAGTAATATATCATAGTATATTGTTTTATCATGCTTAAGCAATACATATAATGTCATATCCGAACCAGATAAGTGTCACATTTCCTCCTAGAGATTATTACATCAAAGCCCCACTCAATTTCCGCACACTTTGAGTTCCTCATCTGTTCTCGCTCAACATTATATTACTTCCTTCTTCTCTTGTTTTTTTTTTTTTCTAGCTGGTAGTTTTGGGTATGAAGAATCACCCTGCCACTCTGAATGTCCAGCTGGCAGCCAGCGCCTGCGTGTTCAACCTGACGAAGCAGGACCTGGCAGCAGGAATGCCGGTGCGACTGTTGAGCACCGTCACTCAGCTTCTACTGGAGGCCATGAGGACGTTCCCCAACCACCAACAGGTAGCTTCACGTCTGCGCTGCTGTTGTAGTGGCATACATCATGGATGTCATATCAATCATAGTTTAAAACAACTATGGCTGCATTTAGCTGGCTGTCACACCGGATACATTGTACATTTCAACACCCATACTACCCTACTAGTCAGTATGCCAGAAAAGATTTAGTATGTCCCAATACATAGTGTGTCAAATTGCAGAATGCCAAAAATACCAGGATGTCCTAATACATCCAGTTGTATTTTGCAGTATGCAAGCCAGCATGTTTTTCTGGTTATTCTGACCCACAATCCTGTGCGCAGTCAATATATGAGCAAGAGGGTCAAAGTTCAAGGTGCAATGTTATGAAGTTAAGAAGTACAGCAGTATGTCCCAATGGTATGCATACTGCATGCAACAGTACGTACTTTGTAAGGGCAGCTGCAGTATGTACTTAAAGTAAAAAGAAAAAGTATGCGATTTGGAACGTGGCCACAATTTACCAGCACAGGACATTTTGAGAAAAAGGGGCATTTGATTTTCTGTGGATGAGTTATTTCACCAGTTCCCATCAATGGTGGACAAGCCAAGCGAGGCACAGACAACTATAGAAAACTGTCTCTGCTGAGCTACGACAAGTCAGTAGCACAGTTTCCCCTTCACCAGTTAATGCATTTTTCTACATTAAATGTTATGAATTTGTAATTCCTATAAGGAAGATATATTTATGTACTGTTGAGCACAGATTTTTTTCTGCCAGTTCTCACTTTTTTCCCAATATTTTTCAGCATACTTGTGCACATAAATAAATGTCAGACATGAGCCTCACCTACTTGAATCTAGGTGCTAAATTACCAGCTGCAGTTGGTCACAAACAAGACAGAAGTAATAATTGAAGCTTGAGGGTTTGACGCTTTGTCTGACAATGTGTCCAAAATCTCACACTAACGTACTATTCATGCTAATTATGACGTAAAATTGAGTATGTAGTGCGTTCCAACTGCGTAGTATGTGTATTTTGTGTACATGACAAATGCCCGGATGTATACTAGATTAGCAAGGGCATGAGACGTGAGCTTGCTGAACATAATCAACCGCCCCAAAATGCATTGCGTCTCTTCAGACTGTCCAATGACAGATAAAATAATTACAGGTGATGATGACTGACGTTAAGGTTACAGTTCACGAGGAATAATGCGGGCGCTCACATTAATGATGTACTGTAGAAAACATATTTAGTACTGAAATATTTACGTTTAATTTGCCTTGAAATAATACTGGAAACTATCAAATTGAGTGGAAGAGGTCATGTTGATTTAAATTTGTGATAAACTATTTTCCTTCAACGGTAGCTCGGACCAGTAACGTCATGATGATACAGTCGTGTGATGCAGAGAAGACGTGTAGCTCGAGTTTACCTCAGTGTGAACAGTCTACTGGTAATGGTATGCTTGATCATTAATGTGGTAAGCAGTACGCAGTACATTCTGATCGAGTATGTAGCGTGCAATTTCGAGAGTAGGAAATATCCGAGAGAGGGAAGAAGAATTATACAATCTAAGTGCATTGTGACAGCCTGAACATTCTGATGTGTTGGGGAACTTTCCATAGCCAAAAACAAGCGCAGCTTCTCTTTTTTTGTTTTCACCATGAATGGAATGCAAGACCATTGTGCTTTGTTAAATATTAATAAAATATTCAAATCAGTGTGACCTTTACTGGAACCAAATGCAGGGATCTGAATCAGAAGTGGGCAGCTGCATTTTAGATTAGTCATTGTGAAAAGTGACAGTTATATGCCAGAGGCATTTACTGGATAGTGTGTCTTTAAATGATTCATAAATGTCATTCAATAAAACGGGCACATTGAGAACAGAACATATTATAATGTCGACTTTCCACAGTTACATACCCAAAGTACCAACTCAGACGTGAGATAATATATCTGAATAAACATTTTATTGGGCCTGTATAACAAAACACACAACTAATAAGAAGAGAATAGTGTGTGTGTGTGTGTGTGAGGTCATTACAGTCTGATGTTGTTCAGGTTTCGGACTGATGCCTGTTTTTGGTTTCTGTGTCTGTAGCTGCAGAAGAATTGCCTGCTGTCTCTGTGCAGTGATCGCATTTTGCAGGAGGTTCCATTCAACAGGTGAGAAATACTAATTTTACTCTAGTATTATAATATCATTTTAACATGTACATGTGTTTCAAATGACTACAAAGTCATTGAAAGGGACAGTGTGTAGGATTAAGGCCCCTCCGCTCACTCCTCTCTTTCCAAGACTGTAGTAACGCAAGTGCAAAACCGTCAGACCACGGTTTTGCACTCTGCAGCTCACGTTACCGCAGTTTCATAAGCGTGTTGGAGAACTACGGTGGCCTTCAGGTAACGTAAAAATGCTAAAGGCTCTCTCTAGAGCCAGTGTTTAGTTTGACACTCCATGAAGAGGACCTGCTCCCTATGTAGATATGAAGGGGTCATTCTAAGCTAACACAAACTCTCTGCTTCTTAGTTTCAGGTGATTATACACTAATGAAAATACAATTATGAATATTACATTCCATTTCTGCAAATAGATCCCCCGAAATGCTACACACTGGACCTTTTAAGAAGGACTAAATGTATAAAAGATTGAAACAGTAAATGTGGCATCAGTGGAAGCAAAACCAAAAAGTCAAATAATTAACCGATCATAATAACATAAAACCAAATCTGTCAAAGGTGTCAAACTATGTATACAGTAGAAATGTTTTCTTCCTCTCCCTGTGTTTAAGGTTTGAAGCTGCCAAACTGGTGATGCAGTGGCTCTGCAACCATGAAGACCAGAACATGCAGAGGATGGCTGTAGCTATCATCTCCATACTGGCTGCAAAGGTATACAGTATGTTGTGTTGTATTAATATTAGGGCTGTCAAAGTTAACGCAATAATAACGCATTAACGCAAATTCGTTTTAACGGCACTAATTTCTTAAAAGCACTAATGCAACTTGCGATTTTTAGGTTGCGGCGGGCTCAGTTTTAAAGCTAAAGTGAAGATACTGGTAACATATGAAACTATAAGAACCTAAGGAATCCATCGGTACCAACCATGTCATACTAGCTTGTCGTGAAGGAGGATAAATAACACTCCAAACTTACGCTAAACTTTGGCGAAGAAAAACTGGCATGGTCATTTTCAAAGGGGTTCCTTGACCTCTGACCTCAAGATATGTGAATGAAAATGGGTTCTATGGGTACCCATGAGTCTCCCCTTTACAGACATGCCCACTTTATGATAATCACATGCAGTTTGGGGCAAGTCATAGTCAAGTCAGCACACTGACACACTGACAGCTGTTGGTGCCTGTTGGGCTGCAGTTTGCCATGTTATGATTTGAGCATATTCTTTATGCTAAATGCAGTACCTGTGAGGGTTTCTGGACAATATCTGTCATTGTTTTGTGTTGTTAATTGATTTCCAATAATAAATATATACATACATTTGCATAAAGCAGCATATCTGTCCACTCCCATGTTGATAAGAGTATTAAATGCTTGACAAATCTCCCTTTAAGGTACATTTTGAACAGATAAAAAATGTGTGATTAATTTGCGATTGATCGCGATTAAATATTTTTAATCAATTGACAGCCCTAATTGATATTACAGTTGCGATTATTAATGCATTCTTGTCGGGTTATTCTTAAACGCCTTGCTTTTCCCAGCTCTCCACAGAGCAGACGGCTCAGCTGGGAGCAGAGCTGTTCATAGTGAAGGTAAAGTTCTCATATCGACTCTATTCTCTTTACTAATTTACCAAAAAAAAAGGCACATTTTCATTGCTAACATGCTCCCTCCCTCCTGCAGCAACTGCTCCACATTGTGCGTCAGAAGGCTACTCAGGGCGTGGTGGACGCCACCCTCAAATTTACACTGAGTGCACTCTGGAACCTCACCGATGAATCACCAACGACCTGCCGCCATTTTATCGAGAACCAGGGCCTCGAGCTGTTTATCAAAGTTCTAGAGGTACACAGAAATGTCAACATGTACATGTAAATGAACTGTAGCGCTACTCACAAAACACCTCGGAGCAGATTACCGTACTAGTTAATTATCACATGTTGCTCTGTAGAAGTATGAATGCCTCTGAGGCAGGCTGACTCACTGTTGTTTTGTTCCCACCACCCACCCCCCTCTGCAGTCCTTCCCCAACGAGTCCTCTATTCAGCAGAAGGTTCTCGGTCTGCTGGTGAGTTTCCTGCTCTCTCTCATTACCCTTTGGAAAAACTGAATAAATTTACAATATTAAGACATAATTATTCCCCCTCTCACCTTTTTGTTGTGTAGAACAACATAGCAGAGGTCGGGGAGCTGCACGTCGAGCTGATGGTGCAGGGCTTCTTGGACCACATCAGCACCCTGCTGCACAGCCCAGAGGTGGAGGTCAGCTACTTCGCCGCGGGCATCCTCGCGCATCTGACGTCACGAGGAGAGGGAGCCTGGACGCTCAGCGTTGAGCTTCGATCCTCACTGCTGGAGCAGCTGGTAGGAATCTACTCAAGCACATATAGATACGGCACACAGCAGTTATTTTGAAAAGTTTGTGAGTCTTTTGCATTTGTGTGTCTCTCTCTAGCACGATGTCATTAAGAAGTGGCCGGCGCCGGAGTGTGAAATGGTGGCCTACAGGTGAGATGCAGCTTCTCTACAGTTACATCACAGCAAGTTGGCCCGCATATTACACTGATTTTATGACTGGAACCTGATCCAGCATTCATAACAAAGTGATGCAAGTTAAAGGTCGACTCCATCTGTGTTCTTGAACATGAACATGTGACACAGAGTTCATACTAAATATATTCTGACCGTCTCTCATTCTTCAGGTCATTTAACCCCTTCTTTCCCCTGCTGGAGTGCTTTCACACCCCCGGTGTCCAGCTGTGGGCGGCCTGGGCCATGCAGCATGTCTGCAGCAAGAACGGTGAGACACAAACATGCACACACAGCTAACTATTGGTTGTTCTACTCTTATAAATTAGCTCATTCACAAATAATTTACCGCCATCTGTTAAGGCAGTTACTTATTCACCTACCTAAACGAACAGCTGACAGATTTGATGTTGTGTGTCTGCAGCCGCTCGCTACTGCAGCATGCTGTTGGAGGAAGGCGGCCTGCAGCAGCTGGAGCTCGTTCATTCACACCCGCAGACCCACAAAGATGTCAAACTGCTGGCTAAGGGCATTCTGGAGAGCCTGCAGCGCCACAGAGCCCGCACCGGCCAGCCTGCACAAACGCACACAAGTCGCCGCCCGCCGCCACAATAACCTCACCCCGAGGTAAGACTCACACACTAGCGGTCATTCAGTCTCATGTCGCATTCACACCAAGAGCGAAGCAAATTTTCGCCTCACTTTACTCGCGCGAGTCGAGCCACCGGTATCATTTGTGTTCATTCACACTAGACGGGCCGGAGAGGAAAAGGGGCTCGTCTCCATATAGATACCAACAACTTTTCTTTCCGCCATTTCCACCATCAACGACGGAAGAAATAACCACTGTCGCTGCTTTGTACATGTGCAAGTCCCAGATATGCCACTGCACTGACTGCATCTAGCACGTCGCTACTGCGGTATGAACCCAAAAAATAAATAGATTGTGCTGTGATTTAATCGCAATAAACGGATCAAAAGGATGCCGAAATAACCACATAATAATGCCGATTTGTAAAAATTCTCGATTCATGCTTTGTCCGGTCTGTCCGCAAGACGACAAGCAAACATCTTTTAAAATGCTTGTTTTCTGAATGGAGTTTGGATGGATCAGTGCCAGGCTATGCAGCTGCTCTATCAACACTCAAGATAAAGTAATCTAGCCATAAATATGGAAGCGACGATGTTGTTTCTACAATAGACAGACATTTATACACAGAGTTTCGTCCGGTCTCTGTACAGCTACAATATTTTTTTCCTCCATTTCTGATTCAACAACGTCAGTGAGGACAGGAGGAGAATCTTAACGCTGATATGCTTTTGCGACGCAGCGTCACGTAAATTTCTCGCTCGAGCTGAAATACTTTGCATCTATTTGCCTCTTTGCATCGACTTTGTATGTAATCGCTCCACGCAAAAAGTTTGTTTGGCGCTTGGTGTGAACGTACCATCACAGTGGCTGAAGGTTTTTCATTCTTTTACATTCTCTCTTTCAGAAAAGGAGATTACCTGACCGACGTAAGCTGAGTCCCACCACAGAGGGGATTTTGTATGCGCGTGTGTGTGTGTGTGTGCGCGCATATCCCACGCACAAACACACTTTATCAAGGAAACAAACACTACATTAAGGACAAACACTACGCAGTTCTTTGCACACACACCAACTTTATTTATTTTGTGTTGTGTTTGTTTCAAAACAAAAACTATTTCTGTGTGTTAATCTTGTGATAAAAACAATTTAAATTATGAGAACTGTTGGTCAGTTATGCTCAAATCTCAACATGAGGTTTGTGTCTGTGCTCGCTCTTGTTAGTCTGACATCATGATGATTTTAATACCAAAAAAAAAAAACTGTCAGTGCACACGTACAAATCTCAGTTTGGGATTGAAACCCCCAAAAGCTCCGCTGAGGGTTCTCGACACCCTGCGGTTCCTGTATGTTGCCGTGGGCTCTGGTTGTCTGAATTTTAGCTCATTAGATATACGCATGACGCTGCTGTGAGCTCAAGCATGCTGGAGTTTGTGTGAATGCTCGTACTGCTGCTGCCTGCTTGTATGTTTATAGCAGTGTGCTGTTCACTGAAACCCCACGCCTCTGGGAACCCGATACTGCTGTTGCTCTCCTCTTTATTTAGTCTTTTTATCAGCTAATGCCTTTTGATTTAATGCGACAGGACGCTTGCCTCGGGTGTGCTCAGTGGGTTCAAAATGTACAAACATTAAAGATGAAAACCTAAATTATAGAAATATCTTTGAGAAGCTCAAGTGTGTTTTCTTTTCTAAACATTTGGCGGCCCCCTAAATCAGTCATTTCTGTGGCAAAACCAGCAGTGCCGTATGAGTGTCCTCTCTGGACACAAATGGCAATAATGATTTTGTCAGTATAGTCGTGATGGATGTACAAGTGCGTTGAGTTACAGCTGTTTTCTCTTTGAGAAACTTGTGTGTGTATATATTGGTTTGTTCGCTGTGCTTTCCAATGCGTCTGAAAAGACAGAGACAGCGCTTCGGTGTGAGCATGTGTGTATGTACGTCTGTACACGTAGCTGCATCTTAAAAGAGTGTATGTAATTTGTACATAATAGAACATGAGAGAGAAATAGTGTTCAGGACTGGTTGCATGGGAATTATTATACTGTATGTTCCATGGTTTGTTTACCTGAGAGTTATGATGAAGAACAAAGTAAACGGAGAGGAAACGCTGTTTACCTAGAGAGAGATATTCAATAAATGACTAGAAATTAGTTTCCTCCAGGACGCCATTGTACCAGGTACACTGCTACCGCTTCTGTCCAGAGAAGCCGCCATCTGCTGTAGCAGCTGACCCCGACGCCCACATTCTCCTTTTTCCACCTGAGGTCCTGATTCTCATTATTTTCTATGCAATCAGAATTAATGTTGCTCATAAAAACTGCTGTCAAACCCCTGATACAATTTTTAGTTTTGAGTAGGGATGCACCGATCCGACTTTTTCGATAGCGATATCTGTGGGGTAGTGATATCTTTGGGTTTCGGACGATACCAAGTACTGATCCAATACCAGTCTTAAATGAATAAGCTGTATGCCTCACTGAATGAACCAACTGCAAAGACACACAGAACATCCACAAAGAAACACAAACCAACTGCAAAGAAACACAAAACAACTGCAAAGAGACACAAAACAACCACAGATGTAGAATTGTTATTTATTATTAAAATAATAAAATCTTCAAATAACAGGATTTACAATTCAAGTGTAACCTTTACAAATGCAGCAACAAACTGGTCAAAACTTAAACAGGATTTAAAATTCTATTATATAATGTATGTAGTAGATAAACATAGAACTGAATTGAATAGATCGGCTCCATCAATAGCCGATCCAGCTATCTGAGTCCGTATCGGTGTAGTCCTACTTTTGAGGCAAACTGGATTCTGATTTCAGCAGAAATAAACGGTGCCAAGTCACAAGATAACTGGCGTGTTAATGGAAATAAAGATAATATATTGGGCTACTAAGTGGTCCTCCTAAAAACAGCTGTCAGCGAACCACACATCACCTCATCTGCTCAGTGAATTATGGCCTTATTGTTTTCTGTAAATCAGTTGTATGAGCTTGCTAATTGTGCATGTGTCCTCATCAGCTTTAACAGCAGCAGATTACACAGAATCTGGTTTTGTATTTTTTCTGTTGCTCCTGATTGTTTAGTTGAGCCTCTTGAACATCACATTTGGATGACGGCCAGTTTTACATTTTTCACAAGAGTGGAGTCAAGATGGAAGACACAAAAAAGGTCAAGATACCATCTGTACGTCTGCCATGAGTGTGCCATGTCACGTTTTCAAGTTTGGAAATAAAGAATGTACATTCCCATAAACTGGAGATGACACTTGTGTGTGTTTGCCTTTTTATTCCAAAAATGAGATTCACAAGTATGGAATGTGTGAATTATTATTTAGTTCCTTAAGGGACCCCCTTTTCTAACATTGAGTAAACTGACAACCCCTGACTAAGTCACATTTCATATTATATTCAATAACAGTACAGAACAACTGATAAACTGTACAATAAACCCAAATAGTGAACGCAATAACTGCAGGACGGAGCAGATTATTTCCTGTGAATATTTCATCAGAGATGAATTTTCCTGTTATTTTTATAAACTTTTAATGTAATTCTTTGTCTGGATTATGGATTTTTTTATTTTTAATAATCATTTATACAACTATTTATACGCAGGTGTTCTATTAGCTCTTCGGTAGTTTTAACTGCGTATTTTTTTCTAATTTGTAAGTTTGTATCTTTAATAATAATCCAGACTTTAAAAATAACTTTCATTTAGTTTTCTTCACAGAAATTAATGGTCGGGACCCCCAGGTTGGGAACCAGTGATTTAACAATATAAACTTACTTTTTTTGTCATAACTTTCATCAAATGAAAATCTCCCTTCAGTCAGTCTCATCCTGAACGTCACTAACACAAACACTGACCTTAACTAATGTATCGACAGCGGCTGGGATGCACACACACAACAATCAATAGGTGTTAATTGTCTACCAGACATGAGGTTATGATGTCGAGCGGTCTGTGTGAGAGAAATTCAATAGCTCAAGTAGAGTTTATTCCCCAGTGTACCGCGGGGGTCTCTTCTCTATGAAGGCGGCCATTCCCTCCTGTCTGTCCCGCGTGTTGATGACCTGAACACAGAAGGGTGACGGGTTACAGCAGGACAACTGATGATCTGACTCAGAAGGGTTTCACAGACGTCAGAGAGCGAGCGTCAAAGCCGAACTAGAATTATAAACTGAAATTGAATGGGTAACAAATTATCTGTGTCTGACTCACAACCATTGTGCAAAATTATAGCAAGTAACATGAAATAAGTCTTACCCGAGCATAACACATCCTCTCTATTGCCATCGCTGAAGTCATGTCGACCTGGAAGAGACAGATTTCAGTCACTACCAACACTGATGTTAAAAAAAAACATCAAAATAAAGTCTATGAATCAGGATGTACCTCGATGCCTCTGGTCATCGCCTCTTTAGCCAGCCGCACAGCGACAGGAGCCTGGGACACAGGAATGAAAGAGAGAGTTTAGATGCTGATGGTGTCAATGAGACACCACATAGTGACTGTTATAGCCATCACCATGAAAGTTAAATACCACCAGTATGTCTGGCATAAAAAAATGGAGGAATAACCAAAACAAGACATGACAAACAAAAAACACATTTTGAACATGCTTTTATGCATGTTAATCGTGAAGAGCACCACTCAGCCTGTGAAAACACTTATTATATGTTATAATTTATTCTGTGACTGCAGGAGCTTTATCAAATCTAGGAATATAACCCTGATGACGTCATAGTGATGTCATCAGGGTTATCTCAGCCTCGGCTTGGAGACACACGTATGACAGAAAGGGCTTGAAAGACGTGGGTGTTTACAAGGCAGGGAGGGTCTATTGAAAGACCCAGGTGAGTTGCATTATGGGAAATGTAGGATTGATTGTTTTTGGAGCTTGACCCATACTAGGTATTAAATCTCAGGATATCGTAGCCTCTATAGCGCGGATTCTGACCACTTTTTTTTATCTTGTCTCTTGCAAATCCTCCAATTTTATATACAGTAAAAATTCAGAATATCTGAGTATTAATTCAAAGGTCCTGAATTCTATATTTAGAGCATTAATATAGCAGGAAACAACTATTTGCTATGTAAAGATATAGAGGAGCATAGAATGAAGTCACTCTCCCTCTGTGTGTGTTGTAATCTGAACTTCTCTGTGCTTTGTTTACGTAGCCGGTCCTGCCGCCCAGCACTGCTCTCATGCGGCGGTTCAATTCAATTCAATTAATTTTTATGTAATCAAATCATAACAGAAGTTATCACGCTGATAACGCCGTCTCGACCGATGGCGTCGTTACAGAAGCGTAACGCCCCCTCTCCAGTTCCCCTTCAGGTTAACACTGTTGTCTCAGCACGGTTTATTTTTTTCCCCCAATAGTGTTCCACCTACTCCCACCCTACTGTGCTGTGACTGTCGCCGTTGTTTGCACTGTTCATGCTGTTAGCACTGTTAGCTGCTAGCCGCCGGCTCAGGGTCGGGTCTAGAAGGTAACCCACAAGTTGCCAAACTCTCGCGAGAGAGTTAAGGTTAGGACAGTTCGTCAGGCAGCGAGTCTCACAAGTGTTTTAGCAATTAGTGGGTTTCCTCCGAGACATGACCGCAGCTCAGCTGTCGCTATGTTGAGAGCCGTGTGGAGGCAATCCCTCAATCATAGATACGCTCTAAATTTGGAATAGTGCACCTTTAAATAGCACTCAAATGTCACTTTTAGTGACTCCAGACATTTGAACTGTCACTTCCCTCGTCTTTTTCCTTCCTTTTTCTCAGGAAGCCACAACAACACTGAGAGAGAAAAGTCCTTAGGCTCAAGCAGCTCATTATCTCCTCCGTGCTACCTCACTTTCATTCAATGCAATCTCCTGTCAATCACTAAATCCACACCAACGCAAGCATGTTGGTTAATGTGTGTGTGTGTGTGTGTGTTGCTATTTGTGGTCCATTTCTCCACTTGACTGCCACTCTGGCCCCGCCAACTGCGGGCATCTGAACTGGAGTGAAAGAAATATGGAGCGACAGAGGCCTGGAGAATGAGAAGAGAGGAGGAAGAAAACACAAGGAAGAGAGAAAAGCAGAATGAAAAGAGACAGAGGAGAGGGGGTGGTTGAGAAGAGAGAGAAGAAGTGAGGGAGAGGTAAGAGAGCAGGTCCCTGCCTGGAGGAAGAGGAGGGATGCATCAGTATCTGTAGCAGAGTGAAGAAGTGTGTGTTTGTTGTCTGACCTGAGGCAGTATCTCTCTGGCCAGGCTGAGCGCCTCTCTGTATGCAGCGTCTCCGGTCTGGTTCTGTTCTACGACTCTGTTCACCAGCCCCATCTCCAGCGCTGTCTGCCCCCCCACACGCCTACCTGATAACAAGACAGACAGACTGAGAGTGTGATACACGATAAGCATCCTGCGTCTACAGCAACATGTCAGCGTTTCTGTATCACCACCTGTGAAGATGAGCTCTTTGGCCAGAGTCATGCCGACGGCCCGCGGCAGCCGCTGACTGCCCCCTGCAGGAAAAAACACTTCAAGGTCAACTCCTCACAGCTGCTTTGTGTCTCTCTCTACTTACACACTGAGTACTTTTACAAGGTCATTTTGTGTGACCTCTGTTCGTCTTACCCGCCCCTGGGAGCAGCCCCCGTGTCGTCTCAATCAGACCCATCTGTGCCGAACATGCTGAAACACACACACACACACACATAGAGGACAGTTGAAGGTCTGTGCTGCTGAGTGCCATTAAGCTGCAGAGGGCGTAAAGTCTGACTGATGCCGCTGTCAGAGCAATCGACGCAAACACCTGCTCACCTAGCTCGTCGCCGCTCGGCCAATCAGCGAGCTGCCACGACTGATTTAACCAATCACATGTAGATTCAGCTACGTCAACAGCTGGGCAGATGTGTCTGGCCCCAGCAGCTATGAGCTCAGCAGCTGATCATTAACACTGGACGAACGGGAATAACAACAGACTCATTTTCAGCTTGACCGCTCCCCTCAATGTCCAGTTTTAACCTTTTATGTTCCATGAAGTGTCTTTAAGATTAAAATCATCCTACTCCACAGTTTACCGGTATATTATACAGTATATTCTGCACAGGCTTGTTCCAGTTCTTCATGGACAGTATGTGACAGTTACACTGAGTAAAATATAAATTCTCAAGACTTTTGATGGCTAGAATATTCTTTATTTCTTGTGCATCATTTTACACACGTTTCCTCAAAATTGAACATGAGTTTGTAAAGACTGATCGCTGCTTGTTAAAGGGAAACTTTGCAGATTTTCAACCAGCTTTGTATCATTACAACGTGAGTAATATATGCAAATTAACTATTTTACCAGCACCCAAAGGCCCCGGCTAATTTACCCCCGCTGTGGTAAATGTGCACCGATGGAAACTGAAGTGGAGTCGCTGTGCTGCAGTGAATTTCACAGAGGCCAGCTTAAATCCAACGTTACAGAAGAAGGGGCACAAGCATGTGTAATAATACACCCAAGCTTTGGGCCACATATGGACAGGGAATTGATGGAGATGTATTTCAGGATCCCCAAAAGAAACTGGAAAAAACAACCGAAGTCAGCGGGGCGAAACGGACGTCTGAGCACAGAGTGAGTGCAATAACGACAGTGTATTATTCTGAAATGTCACCGTAAAACAGTTAGTCTAAGTGTAATGTTGGGTTTTATCACTGAAAATAGTAAAACAACATCATACTTTGTCTACTCAGTGACGGCAACGAGCCCAGTGCATTCTGGTAGTTGTAGCTTTTTTTAAGCTTTTGAGCAGAAGTGAATACCACAGCACTTTTTCTCTGGTATTGGTAGCGCCAATTTCAAAAACATTTGCGCCTTTCTACTGCACACACAGCCTAGTTTCACAGAAAGACCATCTTTCCAGCAGTGAAATACTTCTTTTAGGAAGCAGTGTGTAGGATCTGGCGGTATCTAGCGGTGAGGTAAGGAGAATGCATCCAACTGAAGCCTTTCCCGTTTGCCAAGTATGTTGGAGAGCTACGGTGGCTGACGCGAAAACGCGAATGTCGCTCTCTAGAGTCAGTTAGAGCAGAGCCAGTGAGTGGAGTGTGAGTGTACGTGGGAAATGAGAGGGCGACGGGAGTGAGTAGCGTTATTGACTCCGGCCCAAGCAGGAAAAGTTAACAGTTTGGTTCAGAGTTAGGTTTGTCCGTTCTGGGCTACTGTAGAAACATGGCGGTGTAACATAGCGGCCTCTGTGGAGAGGGGTAATGAAAGTTAGAAAGGTAACGAAAACACAATGATTCTTATTCCATACTTGCCAATAACGTTGAGTCGCCCCCTGCTGGCTATTAGAAAGAATGCAACTTTAGCATTGGCTTCACTTTTCAGTCCCTGGAGTTGCCCTCTAGTCCTGACCCTTTATAACCAAGTAATGCCTTCTCATGACCCCTCCTGACAAGTCACACATGTCTATGAGCTGTGAGAAGTTCAGCCACATTGTTTCAGTTAAACTGGGTCCTGAAGAGGAACAATTCTCCAGTATGTCACAATTTAATAAAATCTGGTTGAGAAGCGCTGCTCTAATCTACACTGATGGGTTGAGGGACGGCTGTCAATCTAGAAAAATGTCCCTAAGTGGATGCTGCCATCTTCCACCGTCCTGCTGAGACTCAACCACTGATCTGATGTGACTGGACTGGTGACAGCTGTGAAGAGAACATGACATCCCCTTTCATATACAATCAACATCACCTGAAGGAAGCAAAGAAGAATATTAAATATGCTCAAGCATGATGCAGACTCGTCCAGATCAGAGTTGAAGGTTCGGAGGTGACTCACCGGCAGTGCGGAGGTCACAGGCCAAGGCCAACTCCAGCCCGCCTCCCAGGGCGACGCCGTCCATCGCTGCGATGGTCGGCATGGGCAACGAGGCTGCCAGGGCGTTACAATGAACAGAGGAGGGTTCACTAATGCACATACATTATTGTGCACTCTCAGGACCCGGCTACTGGGGAATGATAGTTATCTCTCTCACCTATCTGAGTCATGAGGGATCGCAGGCGGTGAACAAACAGATCAGATGCAGGGTTGTTCATCTGAGCTCTCTCTTTCAGGTCTGCACCTGTGATAACGTACAGTACATCATGATGGTCATTCAGAAAGGCTACCAGAGGCACGGCAGGTTTCAGATGCTCCAGACAACACTTACCTGCACAGAAAACACCTGGAACCAAACTCCTGAAGACAACCACACGAACTGCTGTGTCAGCGTACAGAGTGGCCACCATGTCCCTCATCTGCACACACAGGACACGGTGTGTCAGTCAGTGTGTGTGTGTGTGTGTGTGTGTGAGAGAGAAAGAGTAGATGTTGATGTAGAGGTCTACTCACCTGTGACACAAACACGTGGCCCAGAGCGTTTTTTACTTTGTGTCGGCACATCAACACCTCCACGATCCCTGAGAGAGAGAGAGAGAGAGAGAGAGAGAGGGCAGTGACTACGGGTTCATTTTCAAAGTTTTTAATCAATTGATCGATTGTTTTCAATGTTTATCAGCTATGGTTTCAGCAATACGGAAGCCTGAGAAGCAAGGGAGCAAAACTTAAATTCTGATCTAAATTGTTTTCTGTCCTGTGTTTATGACACATTTTTAAGAACAGGTGGAAAAAAAAAGTTTTGGCAGGATTATTTTTACTGTTCCTTTTTTTATCTGTGAAAATTATTATTACTATTAAATTATTATTGTCAGGATAATTGTGTTTGTTGCTGTAACACTATTTTTTTTTTCCACAAGAGGCTGAAGTGCACCACTACCCCATGTTCTAAATAGGACTAAAAGCATTCATGTTCAGCCTCTTGTGGCTGAAGTTAAGCATTACAACAACAAACACAACACATGTTCTATTTCATAATTTACACTCAAGTCAGTTCAGTATGGAAGCTTATTCCTGTCAGGGAAATAAATAAAGTACATAAAATTTGCAATAATTAAAAGAAATAAATAACATATTTTATGATTATGAATAAGAGAGTTGCAATTATAACTCATATTTAGTTGCATCCCTAATTGAATAAAACTGACTTCATAGCTCATAATTATTCAATAATTTTGCATACATTTTCTTATTTTCATCTTAAGTTTAATGTAGAGAATTTCCGATAATGGTTCAGGTATTTGATTCGGTGTCGTGAAGGAAAAAATGGTATCCAATCCCCAATTTTAGGCAGTATCGAAAGCATTTCCGTAGGCATTACCGATATTGGTATCGGAACAACTCTAGTTCCATGTATTTATTTATTTACTTGGCAATAATGGGCTTCCATAAAATCACAGCATTTCCAAGAAGTGTTCTGTACTAATAGTATTTTTCAGCTCAGAAAAACTGTGAAGAATTGTTTTTGTTTGTTTTCAATTAACTTATTTGTTTATTTATTTTATTATTATTACTTTTTTCTCTTTGCATTATTATTATTAATTTTTTTAAAAATTTTATTTCAATTTTGAATGCTGATGTTTTTTTCTCTAGTGTACTTATTGTGTTCATCTCTAAGCTCAACTACTTAAAGATTTGTTTATAAACTATTTTAAGTACAAATATACGAAACAACCTCGAAAAAAAAGGGAAAAAATTAAGTAAAAAAAAAAGAAAAACTGTGAAGAAATTGAGGTTTACACATAATGTGAGAAAAATAGACACCAGATTCCCGTACAGAGAATAATTTATAGAATTATACGACTCATAAGAGAGTTAAACAAGTTCCCTCAATACAACATCACCATTTTAATATTTTTGCATAAACACCAGCACTTGTGGGAATATAACCTGTTCTTCTTCAGCAAGTAAACAAGTCTAATAGTTCAATATTTGTGCAGTAACAGCCTACAGCAGAAAGCTGCTTTACTATCAGATGGATGACTGAAAGGAGCCTGTTAAATAGTGAATGTGTTTGTTTACAGAATGGAGAGTATGTCAGTGTGAATGTGGAGAACAGGTGTAAATCTCTCCTACCATTATCTTCCCCCTCTAACCGCTTCAGATCCACCTCTACTGGACCTCCAGCCTCTGTGTGCTGACAGCGGCTCTGAGTGCGGCTGCACGCCGTCAGAGGTCGACCGCCGCCGGCCAGCAGTCGCGGTCCGTCCCGCTGGATCAGGCTCGAGGTCCGGCTGTGCGTTTCCCGCTGAATCACTCCCAACCACCGGCTCGAGGAGCACCTGGACCCGGACAGTCTGCGGAGGAGAGTTGACATGCTGCTGCTGTTCCTTCAGAAGCAGGAAGAAACAAGGAAAGTTGCAGGAAGTTTGGTGCAGAGTTCTTCCGGTGAGAGGCGGGACTTCACTGCTCCTGACCTCCTGACCTCCTGACCTTACTTTATCATACACGTTCTTCAGTTATTTAGTTCTTTTATTTGTGCATAAAATACAATATAAGAAAAGAGATATACAATAACATAAATAAATGCACAGGTGGGTTGAAAAAAACAAACACCTTGGTAGCTTGTAAAAAGAACCCGCCAAGACAGCTGTATTACAAATCTATTTATTATTTATTATATTAGATATTTTAAAATATCTAAAAGAAAGAAATGCTAGAGATAAAAAAGACAGGACGGAAAAATAAATAAATAAATAAATAAATTTAAAAAAACAGGATAACAATAACAAATATTTGCAATGTTTTCATACACTGTATCCATCTCATTTACATAATACTGTACTCTGTCAAGAGAAGTTGTTTAAGATCTCGTACACCAGAGATCTTAAGCATAATATTATTCTGTCAACTTATCATTTATGTCTGAAATTTTGAAGTGACTTTGGTAGAAAATAGCAATAATAAATAATATAAAATAATAAAATAAAATATTAGATAAATATTATTTTAGAAAATATAAGTACAAAAACAATATATGGGGTACATTAATTAAGTAAAAATAAATTAAAAAAAACAATTAAAAAATACATCTGTACAGAGAAAGAGTAATACAAAATCAGAATCGATTTTCAACGGTCCATAAGAAATTGAAAAAACACAGTAAGTTATGATTGCCTTCTTATTTTTACATCCATTGATAAAACAAATAACATATTGTTTCTTCTTCTATACGCTTCCTGATATCAGTCACTATTTCACTCAGCAAGACTCAAATTGAGAATGTTTGTAATTGTGAAAGTTTGTACTTCCTCGGTTAACACACACACACACACACACACACACACACGCACACACACACACAGGAGTGTCCAGTCTTTGGCCAGACAAAGCGGCTTGTTGAGGTAAGGTTTTCCGTCACGCTGCCCATGTCTAGTCTGACCATGCATTATTGATCAGCTCTTTACAGGTTATGCAATCAGACAGTGACTCTGATGGCACAACAGTCTGAGCAGAGAGAGACAGGGCCGTGTGTGTGCGTGTGTGTGTGTGTGTGTGTGTGTGTGTGTGTGTGCAGACACTGTGATAGAAATTGACCATTTGTGAAATATTACAAACTTATTTTGGCGTTCACGTCAGATTACATTTATATCAATCAGATCGCTTCCCTTCTGCCACAGCGAGCACATTTTTATTGCTGTCTGGCTTTGTTTATTCTTCCTAATTGACGTGGATGCCACTGACTCTGGGCAGTGAATCATATTAATTTGTAACTGAGATGTAAATTCATCCCAAGAGTAGAGCGTAGGTGTGTGCTGCAGGATGTTGGGTCAGGAGGGGGGTGAGGCAGGGTTAAGTGGGTGAAGTGGAACTGAAACTATAACTGAATAAAATCACACTAATCACACATATTTCAGTCGGTTAGATTGAGACTCTGTGGTTATAAGCCTCATAAATGTGGGTCTAGTGGAAAACCTCCAGTTCTGAGAAGTGAAGCCAATGCTGAAGTGCCTTAAACTGTCATTCTTTCTAATAGCCAGCAGGGGGCGACTCCTCTGGTTGCTAAAAGAAGTCTGATTGTATAGAAATCTATGAGAAAATGAGTCTACTTCTCACTTGATGTATTACCTCAGTAAACATTGTAAACATGAGTTTATGGTCTCAATTGCTAGTTTCAAGTCTTCTTCAATACAGCATGATGTTTATTTAGTAAATTATGGTCCCATTTAGAGTCAAATAGACCATAAAGCAGGGGATGCTTTAGGGCGTGGCTACCTTGTGATTGACAGGTCGCTACCACGGAGTTGTCCGGTCTGGGAGTTGTCCGTGTTTTCATCTTAGAACTTTAACCCTTTCACAGTTTATTTTTAGTTTATGAAAGTTAATTATAACATTTTGGTCGCTTAAAAATGTCTTATTCAGCGTTCGGTTGTACTTAGCTCCGCCTTCTTGTGTCACTCCTGGTTGCAAAATACCAAGATGTCAAGATGTCAGAACCAAAATGCTAATCACAAGGCTTCAAAACGGCAGTCCACAAACCAATGGGTGAAGTCACAATGACTACGTCTGCTTCTTATATACAGGCAATGTGTCGGTCAGATGGGGCCTGCTACACCCACTAGAAGGTTTTATCATCGATTCACATGGGCGATTATCAAAAGAAGGAACCGTAGTAGTTATGACAGGATCAAAAGTGGGAATCAGGCGCTGTAGTATAGATAGTGTGAAACTCCATAAGAGGTGAACAGGAATTCATACTGTGCAATATTTTCAGGTTGAATTTCATTTCATTCTCACTGTGCAATATCATTTTTCCACTTGTGCAATTTTTTAATAATCTGTTTATTGTCAATACTGTATGTACTGCTCCTATTTTTATATTTCCTTCTATTTAAATGGTTCATATTTTGTTACAACATGTTTAGCTCTTTTTTACTGTGTTAGCTGATGCATCTTGTTTTTTGCACAATCCCCTTTGCTGCTGTACACTGCAAATTTCCCCACTGCGGGATTAATAAAGGAATATCTTATCTTATCTTTTCTTAGGACTTTCATCCTGGAGAACAGGGTTGGTATCTTGTGTGAAACCAACAACACGTAATAGTTTTTGTGTTCACAACCCTAAGTTTCACTTTGCAAACGTAGTTATTTTAAGCCAAAACACGATATTTTTCCTTAAGTAAGTAACAAAGTGGTTTTGTTGCCTATACCTAAACAAGCAAAATCTAATATTTCATTCAGTTTTACAATATGTTTGAACGTGTTTCACTTTTGTAACGTAGTAGGTGTAGCTGGTCAGCCCATTCTCATTCCAAAGGTGTCAAATACCATTGTCACAGCCATCGGCGTTCGGTACCGCCACACAAGGCACCCTTCAGCGACGGTATGAAACACACCGGGTGTTCCATTAACTATAATGTAAACCCATCTACGGACACAGTAAAGGCTCAGAGAAAGTGCGCTTGGAGTGTGGTGATGTAGTTTCAAGAGCGAAAAGACACACATCGGTTGGGTGGGATGGTGGATGGGTGCGTCATGTTACAATGAGCTATACGATTGTGTCCTGTGTTCACAATGTTCAGTGTCATTTTCACTGTAGTAGTTTTAAGCACAACCATGTATTTCTTTCCTAAATCTAACTAAGTGGCTTTGATGCCTAATCCTAAAGTGACACCAAAGGTAACTATAGTGGTTATGATGCCAAAATTAAAGTGACGCCAAGGGGCGGTATGTGACGAGTTGGTATGAGAACGTGTTGAGCAGGCCCCTACTGACCCACATCTGTGAGGTTTATAACGACTGATAACGCACATTTAATGAGCTAATAACAGTCAAATCGAGTGCTTACTTTTACTCTCGTAGATTTGACCACTGATCTAAGACAGAAAGAAGAGACATCAAGAGATGCGATTAGGACATTTGAGAGGTAAAGAGAGATCACTCAGGTTTGCGTACGTCTGCAGATTCTGTTGCAGTGAAGTGAAGCGTCACCTGGTGATGGATTTCTAAGGTCCTTGCTTTGGAGGCCAACGGGCTGCTTAGATTTGATGCCTGGCAGCAGGCGTGTATTCCTCTTCTCATGTGTACGTGCCTTGAGATGGAAATCTGACGGTGGATGACGTTTGAGTGTGAGTGACAGAAACTGAGCCTGATGGCCTGTGACGAACACAGCCTGTCTGTCTCTAGAGACAGGACAAGAAGACGCACAGGTTTGGCTCACATCAACAGCGGCAGGAACACAGACTCTGAGTGCACAACACAGGACATACTCGCCATTAATCTTCAGAAACGACAAAGGAGACTTTTGTCCAGTGTGTTTTAGTGAGTTTGCCCTATAGCATCAATCCTGGCTTCAACTGGACAGATTCACACCTCCCTCTGCCAACAAACATCTTGGGCAGGGCACACTTAAGCTGATGCCAACCTCACAGCATTCCCCCTCCTATCCTGCAGGGGTCAGCCTCGTATCAGAGGGCAGATCGGAGGAGTTTACTCTGTCCTGTTGCTCCCTTTGCTCGCCACCACTCATGTCCTTTGCAGGCTGATGCCTTCATCACCAGCTCACAGTATCAGTGTCAGACTACTGTAGTCCAAAAGACATGAACTCACCCCACCATCGTTTTCCTCCCTCTACCTCTCCTCCCATCACAGACAGGAGGCAGAGTCGTGTGTGGACCGCCGCAGACAGCCCTCCGGACGCAGCCTCATCAGAGCCCGGGGGCCCATGACGTGGTACGAGGCCGGGCATGAGTCAGAGGAAGTGAGTGGCGTCCTGTTACTGGAGCTGTCTGTCATGAGCGAGACAGCACAGACCTCTGCTCAGGGCATGTACAGTGGGTTTGGCTCTCGTGTCTGATGTTTTATCACACAGATATACTGTAATAGTAACACACATAGTGCTCTGTCTTAAGCTCCGTCTACTGTCATGGACTTTTTCTTCATGTTGCACAAAAAAAATCATCCCTCAGGCTGTTGTTAACCTGAATTTCACTACACGTCCTTCCCTGGACAAAAAAAACCCTAACATCTGGCTTTTGTCTTTAGTAGGAAACGTCACAATCGGCATTCATTCCTGGACAAATGACTCTGCAGTAGTCACGGATATTTAGCGGCTCCAGCAGTGATGGAAACATGACACCTGGGTGGACACGTTTCGCCCCTTTTCTGGCGCTCTCTTTGTCATCTCAGCCACAATTTATGTCTCTGTGCCCGAGATCTTCATTGTTGTCCAAAACTAGAATGAGACAACTATGCTAGTGGCTCTGTGGGACCAAAGTCAATAGGATTCATCCTCTGAATGTCTGTACAAGATTTCATCCATCCAGTAGTTGTTGAGATATTTCTGTCGGGCCCAAAGTGGTGGACCGATAAACCGACCAGCTGACATTATAGACATCCCTATAGAGGTATGCCGCTAGCTTGGCTAGAAACATATCAGTGAGCCACACCGTTGCACGAGCTGATTCATTACGATGAACATGGGCACTGTAGTTGATTTTTGTATACACCGTCCTGCTGCAGTAAATACTCACTATAAAGCTCTAAATGTGTATTCATCCACAGCAGAAAATAGTCCCCAAAAATACACTATTTATTCCTGTTTGGGTAATGTTTGCTAAAAACTACAGGAAACTACTTTAGCCTTCTTCAGAAATGAAAGTACATGTTTTTTACCTCTTTTTAAAGTTACTACATGGAACTTTTAACTGGTTTTGAAACAGTCTGATTGTAATACTGATGCCTCTATATGACCCTGTGGACACACACAGATCATAAAGTATTACGAGATGGACTAACACATATAATAATAATAACAAAAATATAGATATAGATATATATCCTTTAATGTAATGTGGAGTCATGTTTAAAGTAAATTCTCCAGGCACAACACTTCACAAAACAAACTACATCCTACATTTGACCAATTTCATATGAGTTTTCTTTTCTTTACTGAGGCACTATAGGCAATAAATAAAAGGTAAAATTCACACGCTGTGCTTTTATGTTTAATCTTCTCCATCCACTAGCTCACAACCCACACACAAACACACCATCCAGTATAGAGGCCGTCAGGGTGACTGATAGAGGACTCGTACTCTCCGTTCAATTACATTAGAATGATGGAGTTGGTTATGTGCTGGAAGAAAAGAGCCTCTGACTTAGTGGATAGATAGTGTAGCGAGATGGGAGAAGAGTTACGACCACACTGAGCCACAGTGGTAGAGGAGTTATAGCTACACATGGAGGAAGAGAAAGGGACGGAGAAAGCTCTTTGACTTTAGTCCAGGGATGTCTCCAAAGAGAAGTGGTGATGTAAATGGGTGAGAGACACCTATGATGGCTCAGGCGGCGGTCCTCCCCTCAGGTTGGGGATCAAACCGGGTCTCTGGCAGTTGACAGCCGACACTGCATACACCCTTATTAAAAAATAAAGATGACTGTACACGTGCACACACACTCACAAGGCAGGGAACATCCATGAGGACAAGTATAACCATGGAGGGATTATGAGACAATGGGCCACCTGAGCTCAGACATGCAAAAGGACCCACCACCTCTCCTACACAGGAGCAAGACACACGGACATTTTAGTTATTTAGCCTCTGTTGTGGGTGTGTGTCCCTTTGTAGTCGTTTTGTGTCTTTGTAGTCATTGTGTGTCTCTTTGTAGTCATTTTGTGTCTCTTTGTAGTTGTTTTGTGTCCCTGTAGTCGTTTGGTGTCTCTTTGTAGTTGTTTTATGTTTCTTTGTTGTCATTTTGTGTCTTTTTGTAGTCGTTTCGTGTGTCTTTGTGGTCGTTTTGTGTGTCTTTGTAGTCATTTTGTGTCTTTGTGGTTGTTTTGGGTCTCCTTATAGTCATTTTGTGTGTCTCTGTGGTTGTTTTGTGTATCATAATCGTTTTTTGTCTCTTTGTAGTCATTTTGTGTATCTTTGTGGTTAGTTTGTGTCTCTTCGTGGATGTTTTGTGTCTCTCTGTTGTTGTTTGGTGACTCTTTGTAGTCATTTTGTGTCTTTGTGGTTGTTTTATGTATCATAATCGTTTTGTGTCTCTTTGTAGTTGTTTTGTGTCTCTGTGGTCATTTTGTGTCTCTTTGTGGATGTTTTGCATCTCCTTGAGGTCATATTGTGTCTCTTTGTGGTTGTTTTGTGTATCTTTGTAGTTGCATTGTTTCACTTTGTAGTTGCTTTGGTATTTTTGTAGTTGATTTGTGTGTCACTTTGTGGGTGTTTTAGGCCCCTGGGCCTGTGCCTGGTAGGTCCGTTTAGTAATCCGTCAATGAGCATAACACATATACTGCACACACATGTCCATACAGCACAAGACCTCCAAACAGCATGTAACTGTGACACACACAACTGTAAAGACACACACACATGCGTGCACATGGCTATACACCAGCTCCTGTGGAAGCCGACACCGCCACGGAGGAAAGTCACATTAATGATTCTGATCGCAAGGCTTTACCGAGGCAGTTATCTGGCGAACACGATCCAGCAGGGCCATTTAGACAGCAGACCCATGACAGAGGGAGCAGACACTGATCAAATAGCCTCGTTTTCCTCAGGGCTGCTCGGTACTCGGTAGAGCTTTCCTTCAATAATAATACATCAGACTGGAGATAGATATCGATGCGTGACCACAGCAGCTCTGATATGAAGAGCTGTATAAAGGCCTGTCAGTGTCAGAGCAGTAACATATTATCTATTCCCTCTGTCCTATGATGTAGCTGTCATGATTCATTCTTGATTATGTACTGTGGGGATGGTAATGTCTGTCTATGGCCCACCAACCTTTTTTAATCCAGACTGAAATATCTCAACAACTACTACATGGGTTGCAATGAAATTTGGTTCAGACCTTCATATCCCTCTTAGAATGATTTGTAATAACTTTGATGATCCCCGTCATCATCATGTCACCTGGAATGCAGTTTATATGGGAAAGTTTGTCTGTCCTCCTTATACAGCTGTAGAACACTGGTACATTTTTCTTTATGAGGCCATATTACACAAACTGCCCCCTTTATCTATGTTCTCTACTGACTATCAGTAGCTGCAACCTTCGGTCACTCGAACAAATTATGTACGTCATTCCTCAAACCTGCACCGTCTTTGGTGAAAGCGCTTTTAAAGTTGAGCTACAGAGAGCATGTACGATTTTGAAAACAGGATTAAGGACTATTTGATCACTGAATGTATTTGTCCTGTTACTGAAAAACAATGTTAATTCATTGTTTGATGTAATTTTCTGTTTGTTTTAAGTCTGTTGCTTGTTTCTTTTATGTGAATTTTCTTACACTGTTTTTATATTTTTGCTGTTCTGTTTTTAAATCTGTTATTTGTACTTTTATGTGAAACTTTTATGCTACTGTCTTGGCCAGGACTCCCTCGGAAAAGAGATTTTAAATCTCAATGGCCCAGTAATAAGCCTAACTTAGATTATTTTATAAGCAAGGAAGATCATAAAAAATAAATGATGAACACTTCTAATTCATCATTTGCTGTAATGTGGGGTTTGTTTTGGCCTTGACTCCCTCGAAAAAGAGATTTTGAAACTCAATGGGAAATATTCCTGGGAAAATAAAGGTTAAAATAAATAAATAAATAAATAAATAAATAAATAAAACTTCTTGTGAATATGAAGCCAAGCCGCATCCACTTGTGTCCCATTGTGCTTGTCAATGACTCAATTGAAGACTTATTTTTCCCTTCTCACATTGTTTCATTTGAACGTCCAAAAAGTAAACATCACTTTGTGTGGCAGACTTTTAGTTTTTTCATTATTTCCTACCTCGATAATCATTTAATAACCACTTGAATGCATCTTCAACCACTTAGAGGAGTACTGAGCCCAGAAAACACTACTTTAAATGAATAGTTTGACATTTTGGTAAAATACATTTATTACATTTCTTGCCAAGAGTTAGATGAAAAGATTGATCTCACTCTCATATCTAAACAGTAAATATGTAGCTGGAGAAATAGTCACATAACCTCCTCGTAAAGCAACATTTTGTTTTTACTTTGGGTTTTGTACCAATTAAATAAATGATATATAACGGGGTAATTAGTGAGCTTTAGAGGTGCTGGTATTTATGCTAAGATGAGATAAAGGAAGCAGAGAAATATGTCGAGCTTTTCCTTTAAATCTGAATTCCATAACATCTGAAACAGGATAAAATGCTTCATTGGCTGTAATGATGCTACAATGACCTCTGTTTGACCCCTGAACAAAGCAGACATGAAAGGCATCTATATGCATCTAAAAAAGAAGCTGTTAATAAATGATTAGTAATTATGCTCACAGGAGTATTATAATCTCTTTACTAATGACTTTAATTATACCTAATCATTCATGATTTATTCATATTTCTGACAGCCTGATAGGAACATAACGGTTGGGATGGCAACCATCACTCCACTTGGCATTTAAAGGGACTGTATGTAAGTTTTTACACATATAAATGTTTTTTAAGCGTTTTTTATTGCCAATGTGTGAACAGGTTTTAACCTAACTTAAAAAATGAGACCTTCCGCGACTTTCTGGGTTTCACTAGCGGGTGTCTTTACTCTCTTCAGCTCCATCATAGCTAACGTTCGGTTAGAAATGGACCAACAAACGACCACAACTCAGACTCCAACACAAACTCCACAGAAGCGCAAAAAAGTTATATCTAGTGAAACCCATCTTGCAAAACAGGAATGTGACCAACTTTGGGGGGGAAAAGGCCTTCGATTCATGGAGGGACCTTCATTTGGTTTTGGGTATCGAAACGAACCCCGAGCTGGCAAAAATACGTCTTAATTTAAATCCAAAGTCCACCTTTAAGTGCTTTTGTTCCTTTTAATGACACAATAATGAGACGTTGGCCACATCTGCTACAAATGTTCAGACAAAACCAAAGTGATGCACGCTGACTTCCCAAATTATAAATTGGAGTATGCCCAAAAAAATTAATAACTGAGCAAACACACACAGTCCAATCTGAATGCATTATGTTGTCAACAAGCCACTGGGGGGACAGAATGAGGAGAGAAATTAGCCACTGGACCACATGAGATAAGAAGGCCTGTTCAATGTGTGCATGCATGGCTAAGAGGCTGACACACACACACACACACACACACAGAGAGAGAGAGAGAGAGAGAGAGAGCTGTGCTCCTCCTCTCATTACTTTGAATTTCTCTGACTGGACGTATCGTATCGTATCGTAGATTCGTGAGCCTGGTTTGATAGCTCAGTGCTTATACCCTTTTCTATCCATAGAGGAAATCGTTGGAGAGAGGAGACGGAGGAGGAGCCCAGGTGGTGCTGAGGCACCAGTTGAGGATTTTTTTTTTCTTTTCTTCCTTTTCTTCATAACAAAATAAAATAAAATGAAATATGGATAACACAAAATGGAGAGAAAAATAAATTAAAGAAAGAAAAAATATATAAATAAAGAAAAAATAAATAAATTAATAAACAAATAAAGAAAGAAAACTTAAAAAAAGCCAACATAACTGGGCAAGATTAATATCATGTGACTGTTTACAGTGTGGTGGCGGGTGGCTGGCTATCAGTCAGGGTGCAAATCAAATTAAGGCAAGATTAACAAGAATAAAGGGTCATTTAATTGCTGTCTTGTAATTGCTTTTCCCCATGTTGTCCATGTATCAGGTTTTTATGTTTTTTATTTTTCCCACTCACAATGTTGTTGGTTACGATTGCCCAGAAATCATTATAGATATTTAAATCAATATCCTCCTCACAAACACTAACAATACACTTCCACGCAACACACACAAACACAACAACACTTATCTTTTTTGATATATTTACTGTATTGTTATTGTTGTTATTATATATATCTTGTCCTAATTGTTCGTTATCACTATTATGTAATTTATTATTTCTTTATATTAATCTTGTCTCTAGGTGGAGGCTTCAGATAAACCCAGTGGGTTTTTTGCCTCTTCCTGCACTGTATATTATTCATTTATTTTTTTTGTTATGTTGTATAGTCTTAAATTGTGCAAAACAAATAAACAAAAGATAAACAAATAAGATAAAATATAGTAAAATAAATATAAATAGGTAGATAGATAGAAGTAAAAGAATGATGGCTAAAAGGATGGTGTTTAATAGGGTGATGGATAAAAAGCTGATATTTTTAAAAGAGGATGATGGATGAAAAAAGGATGATGTGGTTGTATGTGTTGTGTGGACTGTAACTCTGACTGGACGTCTGGTTTTCTCCTGAGAGCAACACCTGGTGACGTCACCTTTGCAATCACCACCAGTGCCAACTCACGCGCAACACAAACACAAAGTACTCGTGTGTGTGTGTGCAGGAGCTGCAGTGTGTGCATGGAGAGGGAGGGCGCTCAGGGGGAGAGAGAGAGAGAGAGAGAGAGAGAGAGAGAGAGTGGGATCAGCAGCAGAGAGTCTCTCAGAGCGGCTCTGAGCGCAGAAGTGGAAGGACGCGCTCTGCATCTCCATCTCCATCTGCATCTCCATCGCGCTCCTGAGGAGGAGAAAAAACGGTACTTTGTCTGCTGGACACTCAGACACAAACACAGTCAAGGACATATTTACGCACAGGATTCGGGGATTTTTTTGCACGTCATGGCATTTGTTTGGAAACTAAAGAAACAACGTGCTCAGCTGGAGACAACTCATTCACAAAGATGAGTCACCAAGGAGGTGATCGGTGCAACATCCAGTGCTCCTGTGGACACAAAGTCCGGTAAGCTGCAGCGTGGTCCCTTCTGGTCACCTTCTGGAACGATGACATCTCGTGGTGGTGGCGACGTCCTTGGCGCGCCAGAGTGCGTGTGAGTGTGAGTGAGTGACCGATAGTGTTTCTGAGAGAGAGAGAGAGGAAAGGGAGGCTGGATATAAACAGCAGCCGGGCTTCCAGGCAGCAACAGCCGGACACTCAGAGCAGCCATCTCGCCTCAGCTCCTCAGACCCATGCAGGATGCCCGGAGAGCGCCGGGGAGTCCTGGTCCAGCTCAGCCCGAGTTCATGACGCTCTGGGCGACCTCGTCATGCGTCTTTTGCCCGAGCCCAGCGCCCAGTCCCTCCGGCTCCTCTTCCTCTTCATCTTCGTGATGGGGGTGACCCCGTCCCCGGCTCTCACGGCCGGCTGTCCGGACAGATGCGTGTGCGACGACCAGCTGGTGGTCCAGTGCGCCGGACAGGAGCTCACCATGTTCCCAAATGACCTGCCTCTGGCGACCCGGCAGCTCATCATCTCCAACAACCGCATCGGAGACCTTCCGGCGCTGCAGCTCAACTACCTGTCCGATCTGGTCTACCTGGACTGCAGCAACAACTCCCTGGCTGAGATCTCCGAGTCCACCTTCGGGAATTTGCGTAAACTCGCCTACCTGGACTTGTCGTTCAACATCTTGCTGCAGATCGAGGACCGGACTTTCGGGCCCCTGGCGTCTCTGGTGATGCTCCGGCTGACGGATAACCCAAGTCTTGGGGAGATCCACCCGGACGCCTTCTCGGAGAACATGGCTCTGCAGGTGCTGGACGTGAGCCGGAACAACCTGACGGCACTGAACATCAGCAGCCTGATCGCGCTGCCGGCTCTGCGCTCTTTGGGGCTAAGCGGAAACCCCTGGAGCTGCGACTGTGACACGGAGGACCTCTGCCTCTGGGTGCAGATAGAGGGCTTCAAGTTCCAAGGTGAGGAAGGGAAGCAGTGTGAAAGGAAGTCAACACATAGTTATTGCATCCCTTCACATGCACAGAGAACATGCAGGGTGGTCTAAACTTATAAAAAAGATGATTAAATTCTCTAAATTGTTCTTGTTCTGCAGCCAAGAATAGCAGTAAAAACATGCATCCTTTGCCAAACTGTTTCATGCAGGCCTTTGTGTCCCTGTTGAGGAGGCAGCAGTTTGACCTCTTGCAGGTGGTCTCTTGTCAGTTTGGCTCTAGAAGCGGGATTCTCATTTTTGGCCAGTAAACAAACTGTCCCTCTGCTACGACTCTATATGAGCCAAAGACGCTCCAAGGTCTCATCATTTGTTGTTGTCACATAAGCTCATTTAGATAATTTGATTGTGGGCGCTTGGTCAATTTAGTCCCCGATGGTGGGCCACTTATATTATTCTTATGGATATGTATGCAGGACACACTCTTCCATGTGCGCTCCCACACAGACTCTCTCCATCACACACACACACTCAGAGTCCAGAGGTATAATGTTTGACCTCAGAGTCAGAGCAATCTGAAGATATCGTTCCCCTACTCCCCCTTCTGCAAAACAATCCCCTCACACTGCCCTTCACGTCTCAATAATGTCTCAAGTTTACCCCCAACAAATCAGCAGACTTTGTGTGTTATTTAAACAGCGGGGAACTGAGTTAGAGTGACCTAAGAAATCATCAACAATGGGCCTCTCTCAGTGAGGATAACCTCAGGTGATCTTAAATGTTAATGGAGCTTATAGTCCTAAGCAGGTGAACTGGTCTTGTAACAGCGTGGCCTCTCTTATAATAGCTGTCAGTACATCCCATTGATCTCACTGCGTTGCCTCTCTGGGTCCTGAAGGCAGAGATAATGGTGAGAGGATGATTGTGTCCTTTTGTGCCTGTTTTTTTCTGGCTAGCCTCTCCTATCTGCACACACACACACACTCACAGCGTGCACCTGTGTGCTGGCTCTCCCACCGTCGAACGCTTTGGCCCTTCAGCCCAGATGGTTAATGATGGTGCTCAAAAAAGCTGGACTCCTATGCTCCCATTAAGGACAGCGTGCATGTGTGTGTGTGTGTGTGTGTGTGTGTGTGTGTGTGACTCACTCCAGTTAAGTGTGTGTGAGTCAGCGTGTGATCTGGAGGTTAGGGGAGACCCTGAGGCCGGGGCCGGTGGGGAATGAGATTACCGTAAGAGACAAGCAGCGTCGAGAGGAAGGCCACTTGAAGACAGCGGCTCCCCAAAGTTGTTATCCACCTTAACTGAAGTACACACACAGGTGCACACACGCACACTTACTGTACACACTCTGCTCTGCTATTCATCCCCCAGTCCTTACACAAACACATTTCTGCAAAAAGAATCTGAGTAAAGGGCTTTTGAATTGTAAGTGACACAACACACCCACAGCTGAGTTATTGTTCGCCCTGTCCTGGTTTGAAATCATCGCTGCAGCTGCAACACGTTTTCATCCCAACTCGTCACATACCGCTGCTTTGTGACTTTATTTTCTGCATCAAAACCACTATAGTTCCCCTTGGCGTCACTTTAGGATCAGGCTAAAAAAAACATTATTTAGGTTTAGGAAAGAAATACATGGTTGGGCTTAAAACTATATGTTTGTACAGTGAAAATGACACTGAACGTTGTGAACATGGGACATGAACAAACAGCTGATTGTAACGTGATAGTTGGACTTAAAGCAGCAGTAGGCAGTATATTTATGGCATTATTTGGCAAAAAATCCATAATAACCTTTCAGCATATTGTAATTCAAGTGTTCTGAGAGAAAACTAGACTTGGCTCCTCCTCGTGGCTCAGTTTTCAGGCTTTAGAAAATCTAGCCCGTGATGGGAGACTTTGACCAATCACATGTCATTTCATTGAGAGAGCGTTCATATTGGGTGTGCTCCGGTCATGTGACCAGAACTTGGCGTTCCTTCAACAGATTTCACAATGGCTGCTGTCTCACAAACTTTCTCATTTTACAGCTAAACCATACAATACAAGATGATTCTGAGAACATTTGAGGAGAGAAATAGGCATTAGCGTAACATAATAATAATTCATATTTGATCAGCGCTGCCTAGTTTGACCGTTCGGAGTTCATAAGTGATTGACAGCCGGCTCTGATAGACGGCAGCTGGACAGCAGACCTCAGATCAGCTCTTACTGCTTGTTTTCCTCCGGTATGTGAAATCTTGCAGATGCCGTTAAGAGCACCGGAGGACACAGAGGCACATGATTTTTTCCCGGTACCTGTTTCATGTACTACTGTCACGATATAGCGTCCGTTTTATCAAAATAACTTTTTTTAATCAGATTTGCTCCAATCTCGCCTACTTCAGCTTTAAAGCACGGGACACAAACAGCGGTCTCCTGGATGAAAGCCTTGTGATTGTTGGACCCATCCACCTCCCCTCCCGCCCTGTGTCTCTTTTCACTCTTTAAACTACTTCATCACACTCCCGGCACACTTTCTCGGAGAGTTTACTGTTGCTGCGGATGGGTTTACATTATAGTTAAAGGAACGCCTGGTGCGTTTCATATCGGTGCTAAAGAGTGCCTTGTGCGGACATGACAAAGCCTCAGTATTTGACGCCCTGGGAATGAGAACGGGCCGGTATTTACGGTTACAATACACTTTAAAAGTTATAAATGTGACCAGAGTAGTTTGGACTGTAATCCCTCAGGAAACACACATCACTGTAACACACACTCAAGAAATCGACGTATTAATATGGCGCTCATAAACAACTGCAGTCACCAGTTCAACAGAGTGAATGGGGTCAAGTAAGCATGTGTGTGTGTGTGTGTGTGTGTGTGTATGTGTGTGTATTGTGTTTCTGTGGTCATGAATGCCCTCCGATGTGGCTGCAGGGCTGTGAGTCTAATGTACGGAGATTCCAGCTGTCGCTACGGCTCAGTCTGAATATGAATCAGGTGCATTCAAGTGTGTGTGTGTCTGTGTGCAACATCTTCACAGTAACTCATTCAGGAACCTTTAATATTGTTGATGATTGTTTAGGTTTTAATAAGACGAAGTATTGCTGGAAAAATCTTATATTTGATTTCCAGTTTTAATGTCTTGTTATAGGCTTTTCTTTTGTTTAAGTAAGTCACTCAGTCTCTCTCTGCGTCTGGCATGTGTCACTGAGAAAGGTTGACATTCATGGCTCGACTCTGGCAGCCTTCAAAGTCAAAGCAGCGAGGTTAGCAGGTGCATTTACGTTGTGTCTGTCCATAAGGTATAAAAACAACAAGAGGGAGGAAGTGAGAAGGCGATAGAAAGACAGAGTGGGCACGTCTCAACAGCAAAAGCAAGAGAGGAAAAAGAAAGCGGAGAAAATATTCTGAATGACATTCAGTATGTTCGGTCTGAGCTGGTGGAGGTCAGAGCCTCTTGGTGCGCTGGTTGCTATGTCACATCCATCTAAACTGCAGGAGGTCAGCAAAATAATATTAAAGGTTCTCTATATTAATGCATTAATATAGCATCAAACAACTATTGTCTATGTAAAGATAAAGAGGAGTAATGTCTACCTGAGCAGAGAATGAAGTCCCTCTGTGTGTGTTGTAATCAAAGCTTCTGTGTTTTGTTGACATGGCCGGGCCGGCCGTGCGTACTTTTAAAGTTCGTACATGTGAGCGTGCCCCTACTGGCTAGCTCACGGCCGCCGCTCTGCACTGCTCTCATAAGGCGGTTACAGCGGTAACACTGTTTTAACTGTTAGCATCGTTAGCTTCGAGCCGCCGGCTCAGCTGTCGCCATGTTGAGAGCCTTGCGGAGGCAACAGAAATACTCCCAATCTTGCATTTAGCACCTTTAACACATTTTTTTTAGTGAGACAAATGATGTTGAAAAGGAAGTTCAAGTTCAAGAGGTCAGTAACAAATCTCATTAAGTTATGAAAAGAGAATGAAAATTAATGGAAAGAGGAAAAAAAGAAATATGAACTTAATTAGCTATAGTCAGTAGGCGATATGAGGGGGGAGGGGGGAAGAGCGCCGGGCTTTGAAGCAAACGTTTGTAGTGGCCAAACAGTGGTACTACAACTTCTGCGTCAGTCACGTGATGCCTTTGGACCCCGTCAGCTGTAGTCTTTGCGGTGTGTTCAAGTGCAACTTGACGGCCAAGACAAAGGCAACGTGAGGCGACGCAACAGTCGGCCTTCATCACCGCTAGTTCTTTGATGTCGGCTTGCTGTGTTTGGGCCTTAAAGGAAAGAGTAAAGAGGAAAAGAAGTTTGTTATGAATATTTGTCAGTACTGTTTGTCTGTCTTTGGTACATGTCAAGATTATCATGAACATATCCCCTTGACATATTAAATACTTTAGCTTTTTATCACTTTGCAGTTTGTTTGGATGCAGCTGATTCGACTTCTTATTGTCTCCTTTGGCTTTGAAGACTAGAACTGTTACAGCTCCTTGTAGATAAATGCTACCAGTTGGCATTCAACCCTTTCTGACCTTGCCTTGTCTATTGTGATGATGGTATTATTCAAGTTTTACATTAACGCGTAATGTTCTCCATCATCAGTTCTCCATACTCCTGGAAACATTTCCTCTCTTGTCGTAATAGAATTTCAGCTTGTCGGACGACCTGCTGTACTCGCCGGAGGTCGATTTTGACAAGCGCTTCAGCCTAACACACAGAATGTAAGTGACTTGTCCCGGGCCGGCTGGCAGAGTTGGTGCTGTTATGGCTCCGGTGTTTGGGGGGAAAGTACTTCTGGCGGCTCGTCGGCGGCCTGGACAGCTCACAAACCCGAGGCAAAGAGCCAAAGCAGAGGGCCACGCACAGGACAAGAGTTAAATATTCATAAAAAGAGAAAGAGAAATAGAGGTCCGTGGGTTCAGAGACGGGAGGGATGAGAGGGTTTTTACACCAATTGAACTTGATTTATCCTTAATGAAAGTGAATCTTAGATCACTTGCGAGATGAGATGAGAGGGACTGGAATAGCGTGACAAAAGAACAGAGGACAAAGAGATGAGATAAGGCAGAAAGGGCTGAAAAAATGGGCAAACCGATTAAGATGGACCTTGCAACAGAGAGGGGTGAAAGAAAAAAACAGGCAGAGCACAAAGAAGTTACCAATCGTCTGCGCCCCAGATCTGTCACTCAAATCCATTAAAACATTCATTATGACAAGGAGGCATCGATTCAATTTAATACAGGTAGACGATACATTATTTATCAGCTGGAACGATTCCTCAGACCCATCTGGTGCGGAGAAGCATATCGAATTCAGCTGGCCTACTTGTGTAGCGTAGCCTGTATATGTTTTTATGTCTCGGCGCGTTTGGCGGTGTGAGCTCCAGACCAAGATTGATGCGATGCTCGTGTGGGTGTGTTAGTGATGTGATCACCTGAGGCAGAGGGGAGGGAGCTCAGGTGTGTGAGTCTGCGTGCACGAGACTGACTGATTGTGTGTGTGCGTCCGACCGATGTGCGAGCCAAGAGAATAAAATTGGAAAAGAGAGGGGAGAGTGCGAAGATGACAGAGCAAAACTGAGAGAAATGGAAGGACGTAAGAAGAAGGGAAATGGAGTGATAAAGGCTGAAGGAAGAATAAATGCTAAACGTGCCAGAGTGGGAATGAAAAGTGGGAGGTGATAAAGAGAGGACGACTGATAAGAAGAGCGATAGAGGGAAGAGAGAGAGAGAGCTGTTGCTATCTGACCTTCACTCTCTCTCTCTCTCTCTCTATCTCTCTCTCTCTCTCTCTCTTTCTATCTCTCTCTCTCTCGCTCTCTCGCTCTCTCTCTCTCTCGCCACTCATCCTCCGCCAGAGGAAAAAGGGATCTTATGGAGAAGTGATGGAAAGGAGGATGGTGGTAATCTGACTAATGCCGTATTTGAGAGGAGAGGAATCAGAAGGCGTGTGTTATTCAGCCCTAGTGGATGTGATGGGAGAAAAGGTCAGCTATTCTTAGTCCTCGCCAACCCCTGTATGATGCGTTTAAACGGTTTTGCTGAGAGAGGAGGGGCCTAAAAAGTCTCAACATCTCATCTCACAGGCGTCCAGCCAGCAGTCGTCTTTCAAATATGGTTGACTTTATAACTGTAACCGTTGTTTCAACATTTCATTTTAATGTCTATATTTCAAACTAAATGTTGACGAATGCACATCTGGTAGACGGGTGTGTAGAAAAAGCAGATCCAGATGTGAAAGAGAAGTTTGGGTTCCCGCTCACTGACAGCACTGACTTTATTATGTTTCGGTCATTGACCTTTGTCAGGTGTCAAGTTCTAGCATGAAACAACAACATCTTTATACTGAAACCACAGGCTGTAACAACTAATCAAAAGGCGAACCAAAGAAAATATAATAAAGAGACATTGATATATGTCAAAAGCCGTAGAATGCAAATGCAAATAATAAAAAAAATAAAAGAAATATAATTATTTTGTTTTGGAAAGGTGTGGTAGGCAATGCAAAATAAGTGATTTTTATTAACAAGAAAAGTTCAAATAGTGGAGACAGATCAAGTAACTTCATAACCTTGTAGAAAAACATATTTCCACATGTTGTTAGGACCTGAAATATAGACATTACCTAGGCTATCTAACTTTATAGCGGGCATTCAGACCAAAATCTGCATTAAAACAACACAAGGGACTGTGTCGGTGGGGGTGTTTATAACACGGAGAGACAGGATTTTACAACTCTGGAGAGTCCTCTTGAAGGCAAATATTTTATCTTTTGTTGCAACAATCATGAGGTGAACTGTAGAAATACGACATTCTTGTTAAACTACGAAGAATGTGCACTTACATGTCTTTGATTGGTCAATGCAGTACCTTGCCAGATGGCGTAATGTGTCGTTAAAAGTTTAGACTGGTTTAGCCTCGCAGGTATCAGACAACCCGGGGATCTCCGCTTACCAAACGTCTGGGGATTTCTAAATGCAAAGTTGTTGTTAGAATGGCGGCAAGAACTGCTGCTTACAAACCTACGGCCCCCTACATGTCCTGGATTCGGACAGGTATGGTGTTTAATTAGTATCACAACCCACGCACGCACAGAACGGTATCCACGAGCGGAAAAGCATCCTCCTGAGGGTGAATTTCTGCTCCGCGTGCACAAATATAGTCGCGCGAGCGCGGGGCTGTGATGAGCGCTCGCTCGACCCTCTCTACGCACTCGCAACTGTTCAACTTGCTCGCTCGTCAAGTTGACTTGTGAGACTTTGGAGGCCGGGATGGAATAGACAGTAGCTGATGTGTCCGCTCCTTTGATTGGTCACCTTAAACACCTACAGTCTCTGAAGGCAAAGGCAGAACATGAAAAATTCAGGAACACGTTGACACCGTTGTCCAATCATAGAGCACATAACACGTGACCATCCACTCCTCCAAATATCACAATGGGAATATCTGGGAAGATTTTCCGCTCGCGGATATTGTTCTGTGCGCTTTCGGGTTTTGATACTAATTAAACGCCATAGACAGGCCAATCGCAACTGTTTATCTACATCCGTGGTGACGTACGGGGGTGCCACGTGGGGATAAAATGCTCCGGGTGAGAGAGCTCGGAGGGACTCGTGGATTCTGGAGGAATAAAACCTGCGACTGCGAGTCACACTCTGGAGCCGTTAACTGGCCGTCAACAGTTCTGTGTTTCTGCTACGACAGAGTTTACAAGCACACGACTTCTGCATGTCACCCCGGTGGTCTTGTATAGTAGGTAACCCACAAATTATGAAACTCTCACGAGATGGTTAAGGTTAGGATACGTCGTCGGGGAGCGAGTCTCAAGAATTTTCGCATGTATTCGCCCGTTTTCGCAACTTGTGAGATACTTTCTAATAAAGAGTTTGAATTGGTTCTGCTATGCAGGTTTTTTAAAACTCTATAATTGTTTCCACTCAGTTTTAGCAACGAAAACCAGGGAGATTGTCTTCAGTCTCTTGTTGAGCGAAGTGTTTAGAGACTTGTGAGTCTCCTGAGTGAGTAAACCTGGTTTGACTTCTTTGCCAGACGATAATGAGTTGTTTTGCTGGAGTTATTTGTGTCGCTGGACTGGTTCCATTCAAATGAACGTGAGGGCTGCACAGGTCTAAAGTTGGTCTGAACAGTTGTAACCTCGACTTCAGGACGAAACTGAAAAACACAAAATCTGTGCGTACTAAGCTCTCTTGGCGGCAGCGTGCGTGAGGACATCAGTGCCCATTATGATCATATTCATAAATAAAACCTCAGATCCTATTTCCAGCTTCCACTGGGAGGTCAGAGGTCAAGGTCAACTAGAGTGTGCCTGCACAGGAGCGATGCTTGAGCTCCTGTGTGTATCGCCTTCACCTCCCCCTCTACACGAGACCACAACCATACTGATTAGCATATGCATTGGCATAATTAATCTGCTTATAAATAGCTCTGTTCCCGGCTCACAGGACGGGCTCTCTGCCTCGCAGCTCTGATCCGTCAGGTCGTGTGTAATGTGAACATACTGTGTACATGAAATGAAATGCAGAACCTGTTTTTGATTACTGTGTCGACCGCTGGCGTCTGCGGGTGCGTTTGCATTCACAGCGTAGTCCAAAAAAAAGCCTGAGAAGAGATTGTTATTCTGCTGCTCTTTTATGTGTCGGAGGAAAACAGAGTGAAGTTCATAAAGGAGTCAGCGATGTTTTTCGGCGGCGTCTCGCTCCCGATGTACACTAGCTCCTCCTCCAGGGAGGTGACGAGCCCTGCTCTCTGTCAGTGTGTCAGCGCCAAGCCTGGAAACAAACCAGCAGATGATTTGACACGGAGACCACGTCGCACTGAAGCGGTGGCAGCGACTCACACACACAAATATCTGCACACACATAAACACCAACGTTTATGCTCTCTGGATTGCATAAAGAGAAAAAACATTATTCACATTTCCTGGAAAGCTCTGCTTGTGTGCAGTGGTGAAAAGTAACTAAGTACATGTACTCAAGTACTGTACTTAAGTAACATTTTTAAGTACTTGTATTTTACTTGAGTATTTCCATTTCATTTTACTTTATACTCCTACTCTAATAATAATAATAATAATAACTTGGATTTATATAGCGCCTTTCAAGAAACCCAAGGACGCTGTAACATAGACATAAATAAACACAACAAATGGAACATAACAGTAGCTAGGGGCCATAGGCCTTGGTGAAGAGGTGGGTTTTGAGAGGTCTTTTGAAGCTGTCCAGAGATGGTGTGTTGCGGAGCTCTATTTTGTGTGATGGATGGAGAGCTGACCCGTGCCTGAGGATCTGAGGTTCCGGGGCTGTGTGTAAGGGTGGAGGAGGTCAGATAAGTACTGAGGAGCCAGGGCGTTGAGGGATTTGTAGGTGAGGAGGAGGATTTTTGTAGGTTATGCGGGACTTGACCGGGAGCCAGTGGAGGTGGATGAGGTTGGGGGTGATGTGCTGCCGCTAGTACCATTCTTAGGGAAATATTGTTCTTTTTAGTCCACTGCATTTATTTGACAACAATAGTTACTCCGCAAATCAACTAATAAATTATGATATATTATTATGGATTAAAGGGACTGTTTGTAACTTTTTAAGCGTATAAATGTAGCGGGTCGGCACACATGCGCGTTCGCATATGCGCGCTCGCGTGTGGCCAGAGCCTCGTCTCCGCTGCCTGCTCTCCTTCACTCAGACAGCGCGCGCGTCCTCGCTGTCTCGCTCCACCTTTAGATGTGAACGCGCGCTCACTACAGACTGCAGAAGAGTTAGTTTAGCTCTGAGAATATCTAGTGAATGTAGAGTGGACGTTTGTGCAGAAATAAATGCTGCAGCTCCTCCAGACCAACAGAGGTTTCCTGTGTCTTGTGAAATGACGGGGCTCCTCCACGTGTTACGTTATCGTCTCGTTACCGACCGGGTGCCGGTGTCTTCGGCTGCCGGCTGCGGTCGGGAGGCGATAACGTAACTCGTTGAGGAGCCCCGCTGCTGAAGCCTGCGCTGAGCAGGAAAAGCCAACACTAGGATCAGCATTGATTCATGGAGAGACCTTCGTCTGGTCAGCTAACATTACTGCCAAGCAGCTGAAATATAGAGTGATATTGTGGTTTTAGCTGACGTCTGTCGCCTCACCGTTTTGAGCGATGCTCGTTCACGTCTATGTAGAGCGAGCAAGCGCGAGCTCGACGCTGACTTTCGTTGATTTCAAGGCCACAGGTGTCGCTGTTAAGCAGCATTTCTGAATCTTACAAATAGTCCCTTTAAGATACCTGGCACTATATAAAGTAATTAAAATGAACCCCACATTTACCAGCCGCAACATTAAAGTGATGAACACATTAATGAATCAATAATTATATATAATAATCCAGTAATACAACATATATATTATTCTGAAATGGGCAATTCTGCATAATGAGTACGGTACTTTTATTTTTGGTACTTTAAGTGTATTTTGATGCTGCTAATACTTTTGTACTCTTACAAGGACTTTTACTTGTAAAGAGTATTTATGCACTGTGGTATTAGTACTTTTACTTAAATAGAATAGAATTCCTTTATTGTCATTGCACAGAGTACAACAAAATTAAAATAGCAATGTGACGGTGCATAAACATCTATTAAACAGTAGTGAAAAATAAAGAGATATAAAAAATAATTAGAAAAATATGTATTTGCTTGACCTATGAAAACAGTGAGATATTGCACGTTCTGAGTTGTATTGGCTCTCTGTACACAAGTCATAAATAAATACAGTAATAAAAAATGTAGAAAGGAATACCTAAGGTGCAGTTGTAATGTAAAAACATAATGTAAAGCTATATACAAAGTAGCTGTAAATGTAAGTATTGCAGTATTGCTTGTATCTTCTGTATTTTGTGCCCCTGTTGTATCTGTGAGTAAGTAAAGTGTGTATATATATTCCTCTGATTTCTATTTCCTGGAGTACTATTTTTGTCCTCACAGCCTCTGGCCTGTGGTGTGTCACAGAGCCGCGGGGCTTTGTGTCCGGTCAGATGCATGCTTCATAGTGTCACACTGATCACGACCCTGGTAATATTACAATAACAAGGTGACATCATGCACAGCAGAAACACGACAGGGCTTAGCACGGCGAGGACAGATAGGTGACCACCAGGCTCTGCGTCCTGCTCATAGACTGTACATAAGAAGTGGACGCGGTCACCGTGACATCGTGGTTTGTGGACTGATGTTTTGAACATGGATGTATAAAGAGAACTGCATACAGCGTTGGAGGCTCCTATTCATTCCTATGAAAGTTGCTCAGTGGTGCATGAAGCCAAAATGGCTCGACTGCCGACTGATAAAGTACCCGGATCATCCGGCGATCTTCCGCATCCATTGGTCCCGTAGAACAGGCGCAGTAGCGTTTCCTTTAACCCGCCTCCCAGCCCTCGCTTCAGCCTCGGTCTGGATCTCATTCACATGAACGGAGGAAGAGAAATAACTCTGGATTCGGTTATTAGTGCATTTTACAACTTTTATGACCTAATGATTTAAATAAGGGTGATTCAAGTGTTCATAGTTCACTGGGAAGTTGATTTTCCTAAAAAAAAAAAAAAATATCCACTGAGTTACAGGCGTCTCTTTCCCAATGTAAGTGTATGGGAAAAAGTATTTTTGGGCCCAATGGCATCATGTAACGGACGTAGAAGTTGTCGTACCACCGTTTGGCCACTACGGAAATTTGCCTCACAGCCCAGCCATCTTCCTGGGGGGCTTGGTTTTGAAACCTTGAGATCGACATTTTGGCCGTTGCCATCATGGTTTTTGATAAGTGACATTGACTTGTTTTGTCACGTCAGTCTTTAGTCACGTGACTCGTTGGTACCGCCAGTCCCGTGAGTTGCGTAAGTCATTAGTCAGTGAAGTTAACATCAACCACGACCGTTTCCTAAACCTAATTTCCTGTGAAAACGGAGGTTTATTTTGAAAGGACACTATGTATATAACAAGCATATATTGACACGTCGTCCATGCTCCGTCCAAAAGAAAAGCAAGTGGTCCGTGCATCAGTCTCTGATGTCGAGGGGCACTGACCAACCAGCAATATTTGACCAGTTGGGAGTGAGAATGGGTTGTTTTTTTTGCAACCAGAAGTGACACGAGAGGGTGGAGCTACGTACAACCGAACTCTGAATGACACATTTTTAAGTGACCAAAAATGTTATAATTAACTTTCATGAACTGAAAACACACTGTGAAATGGTTAAAGCTCTAAGACAAAAACACGCATCGGATAATGCTGTGGTAACGACCTGTCAATCACAAGGTAGCCACGCCCTAAAGCATCCCCTGCTTTATGGTCTATTTGACTCTAAATGGGACCATAATTTACTAATTGAACATCATGCTGTATTGAAGAAGACTTGAAACTAGCGTTTGAGACCATAAACTCATGTTTACAATGTTTACTGAGGTAATAAATCAAGTGAGAAGTAGGCTCATTTTCTCATAGACTTCTATACAATCAGACTTCTTTTTGCAACCAGAGGAGTCGCCCCCTGCTGGCTGTTAGAAAGAATGCAGGTTTAAAGCACTTTGGCATCGGCTTCACTTCTTTGATACTGAGGTTGCCACTTGGTCCTGTCCTGCTGTTGGAGGAGAAAACAGGGATCAGACAGCAGTGACAACTAACAAGCGCACGCCAAGAGAAGAAATTGCCAAAGATTAATGTTCAGAGCAGATTGTCTCATCACGAGAGGGCAGAGTGGGCAACGTCCTGCGTCCCTCTTATGCTGCAGCATTTTCCAGCCGGCGCTTGTTTAAGGTGGAGGAATATGGAAACTGCAGTGCAGCATGCATGCAGAAAAGTGTGAATTCTTCAAGGCTGCAGCCACTGAATCAGACTGCAGGAACAAAGAGGACACACACACATCTTTATCTCTGAGTTTCTTACTCATATACATGCACACACACTCTCTAACCTGAAAATGTCCTTTAGTTTAGCTTCTGAGGAACTCGTCTTCTTCTAATTTGTGAAGACGTGATATTATTAGTGCAGAGACTTACAGGAAGTTTATGAGTGCTATAATTCTCTCTATGCATACTGAATAGGATAAGTGGTGCCAAGGCGAGTTGAAATAAGGGAACACTGCAGCTCAAGTTGGCCAACACTGGCACAGACACTGTCCAAACTCTCAATTAAGAAGTCTGGGCTCTTTTAAAAACATTTTAAAGACAGATTTTCAAAACTGCATGTTTTTAAATCAAACGGCATCTTCGAAACAAGTGTCTCATAAAGCAGCCGCACGAAAACACACCTTACTGAGGAAACGGGCCTGCGACAAACACTGAAAATGTCAAGGGCTTTCTGCCAGAGTGATGTCTGAGTGGTTTCCCAGCCTGAGTGATGGGACGAGTGAGAAAACACTGAGTGACAGAGAAAACAGACGGTGAAGAGAGGCTGAACGCAGAGAGTGAATCATCCCGGCTGCCACCTTTTCTTCTGTTCTTCAGTAACACTCAAATTATTTTCTCTTATCTCTGATTATAAGAGGCAGTCGTGAATTCTCTCTAAAATGAAGCCGCAAATGTTCTGAAGCAAAGAAAAATAGATTTGCAGTGTGAAATTCAGAGGCCTTTTCCTCAAAAACAAACCGTATACCTGCTGTATACTCCTGATATATCATCTGCCAATACTTAGTTGTAATCTGACATTTATGTCTGTACACAAAATACAGCTGCACAGTTAACACTTGAACTTGGTACAGCCAAAGTTACAGTAATAATACATTAGCCTATGTTTGACAGCTGAATAGCTTGGCTCAAAGAGAGATTTTGAAAGAAGAGTTAACCATAGATTGTATATAAGAAGTGGACGTAGTCACCGTGATGTCACCCAATGGTCTGTGGACTGCCGTTTTGAAGCCTCGTGTTTGTCATTTTGGCTGTCACCATCTTGGTTTTTTGGCCGTCACCATATTGGCTTTTTGCAACCAGAAGTGACACGAGAGGGTGGAGCTAAACACAACCGAACACTGAAAAATACATTTTTAGGCGACAAAAATGTTACAATTACCTTTCATGAACTGAAAACACATTGTGAAAAGTTGTTAGAAAAAACACAGACAACTCCCAGACCGGTAACGACCAGTCAATCACAAGGTAGCCATGCTCTAAAGCATCCCCTGCTTCATGGTCTATCTGACTCTAAATGGGACCATAATTTACTAAATGAACATCATGCTGTATTGAAGAAGACTTGAAATTAGCGATTGAGACCATAAACTCATGTTTACAATGTTTACTGAGGTAATAAATCAAGTGAGAAGTAGGCTCATTTTCTCATAGACTTCTATGCAATCAGACTTCTTTTTGCAACCAGAGGAGTCGCCCCCTGCTGGCTGTTAGAAAGAATGACAGTTTAAGGCACTTCAGCATTGGCTTCACTTCTCAGACCTGGAGGTAGCCCACTGGAGATAACACAATCTTACTCTCACAAATAATAAGTTGAATTCATAAGCCGTAAAAATGCGGCTGTGGCTCAAGGGGGTAGAGCGGGTCGACTTTCAATCACAAGATTGGGGTTTGATCCCCGGCTCCTCCTGTCTGCATGTCGAAGTGCCCTTGAGTGAGACAGTAAACCCCAAGTAGCTCTCCGGATGCTTTACAGCAACCCACTGATCCTAATGCTTAGGATGGGTTAAATGCAAAGGTCAAATGTAGTTACGTTGTGGTGTGTATGATAGTATGTGAGAATAAAAATAAGTTTTTAAAGGCACCTCTGCACAGTACAAAACACTCAGTGGTTCAACTGCTACAGTCTCACTTGGTCTGGTATGACCAGTAGCTTATGGGGGCTAAAGTTCGCTAACTTTAGTTAAAGACATACATTGCTGAGTCAGTTCACTGGCTCTATGACATTTCCACTTGTGCTACTGTTACAATAGAAACTTATCCTCATACAACGGTTTGTATGATATTTAAAAAAATATATATTTTATTATTTTTCGTGCGTTTTCATACAAAAGTCCAACAACACGAGCAATCAGTGCATCTGTGAAAGCCCTTGTAGTGTTCAGGCAACAGAACTACATGGTTAGGTACAAAGATCGTGGGTTGGGCTAACATAACTATGGAAGTTATGTAACAAATAAGTCTTTGTTGACTTCTGGTTTCACACACGAGATACAAACAGCGGTCTCTTGGAGGAAAGTCTGGTGTTTTTAGACCCACCTTTCCACTCTGACCTCCTCCCTATGCGGACTTTGGCACTTTTTATACTACGTCACCCTTCCTGACTCACGATTACATGGATTACATTCGAGTTGATTACGTGGCTTATTTACAAATTATAGTTTTCTATTTTAGGTGTAGCTGCAGCGGCTGCTGGTATATAAGTTCCGTAGTCTCGCTTTAAAAAGAAGTAGTCTGCATCAGTGATTCCCTTTACAACAATGACTTCCTATATTGTCATGTAAAATCTTTTAAATGCAGTTTTTAACCAACCGCATCCACATTGGACACTTGGATAAAGTGCTGCAAAATGTCACTAAGATAAAGGCAAAGTGAGATCTGATGATTGAAATATAGGTATAGGTGATACTGATCAATAGAATAAGGCTTAACTGACCTCAGTTCTAACCCAGAAGATCAGTTTCGGCCCAAAATGAGTCTTCTGTCAGAGAAATTGTCTCCAGGACAACAACAACTAGAGGACTAACAACCTTTGGGTGAGAGACAGGTTTCACCGGGGCGTTAACATTTTTTATAACTTCAACTTCACCTGCCAAATTCTGGTTGAAAGTAGTTTTAGAGAATTGTCCTGGCTTTCATCACGCTTTTCTTTGAGAGGAGACCAGGCAGCAGTGACACGCAGCCAAGAACTGTGGACAAAGTCTGAATATTACAAGGTGCAGGAAACAGCTACAGGGACTGAGGAGGGACAGATGAGACCCAAACACCCTCAGGGACCTGTCTGCTGTGCGTGTGTGTGTGTGTGTGTGTGTGTGTGCACTCACTGATTGTAACTCCAGCATCCAGCTATGGATGTTATATTATTGTAAGAGGTAATAGACAGAAACCTCACTGCTCACACAAGAATCCTCACACCTGTCCTGAGGCGAGCTTGGCAGGGTAACGAGACTGAGCAGATCAGCCATCCAGGCCAGACCGTCACAGATGGTGACAGAGTGACGGAGGAACTGATGGGCTTCACAGCGAGGGGAAGAAATAGAGAGAGGCATAAGGAAGTTAACTGTTTGCAATTATTTTTTGGTATTATTTTCCAAAATATGAAGATTAGGATCCAACATGCTCAACTCACGATTTAAAAAAGAAGACAGGGTCCTTAATGTAGATAATATAAAAAGGAAACTAGGACAGCAACGTAATGGCACCAATTTCTTCAATGCATTAACGCAACTTGCGATTTTTAGGTCAGTTTTAAAGCTAGAATGAGATACTGGTATCATATGAAACATATACTAGCTTGTCGACAAGGAGGTTAAATGACGCTCCAAACTTGCGCCAAATTTTGGTGAGGAAAAACTGGCATGGCCATTTTCAAAGGGGTCCCTTGTCCTCTGACCTCAAGATATGTGAATGAAAATGGGTTCTATGGGTACCCACGAGTCTCCCCTTTACAGACATGCCCACTTTATGATAATCACATGCAGTTTGGGGCAAGTCGTAGTCAAGTCAGCACACTGACACACTGACAGCTGTTGTTGCCTGTTGGGCTGCAGTTTGCCATGTTATGATTTGAGCATATTTTTCATGCTAAGTGCAGTACCTGTGAGGGTTTCTGGACAATATTTGTCATTGTTTTGTGTTGTTAATTGATTTCCAATAATAGATATATACATACATTTGTATAAAGCCGCATATTTGGCCACTCCCATGTTGATAAGAGTATTAAATACTTGACAAATCTCCCTTTATAAGGTACATTTTTAACAGATTTAAATGTGCGATTAATTTGCGTCTAATCACCATTAACTATGGAAAATCATGCAATTAATCGTGATTAAATATTTTAATGGATTGACAGCCCTGATATTCAGATTAGTGGACTCAGACAGTAAACTAAAACACCACTGCCGAGCAGCTGACTAGAGGATAAACTCTCTTGGAAACAGTGAGTGAAGTTGACTGAAGAAAAAGACACTTCAGGCCACACAGACCGACCCCAGTCTAACAGAGCAAACAGAAAACGGTGAGCAAATCATGCAGATAGGTTCATATGGTAACTTCTGGCGATACACACACCTCTACACAGCTAGAAGGAGCAACAGAGTGAAGCTCTCAGCATCTGAACACTGAAACCAGAGGTAGATATCGGCTTCACTCACCTGATCCTCATCAGGGACAATCAGGCTCCACAGCTGCTCCTCCTCCTCAGGGATCATTAACCCAACCAGCCTCTCACGACTAGACAACAACAACGCAACCGAACACGGAAAAGCATCTCATGCAAATAAAATAAGACAAACCAAAAAAACATAAATAAATAAAACAAAAGTAGGGCAGCACATTTTCTCTTCCAGTGGTGGAGAACAATCCTTGAAGCGGCAATAAAGTCCAAGTTCTTATTTGGAAACACAGCTGGGGAGATTGTGGCAGTGATTCATGCAACCAATACTTTTCCAAAAAAGAAGAAACAAAAGAGAGTGTTTCCAGATTAAATGGAGGAAAGTACCTGCTTCATTTTTACAATCTCAACAGTTATTATCACCCATGAGTCCCATTTCAGAAGGTTAACTGCTGTATGATAATACCGGTGTATTATACTGTAATTTGTTGATCTCGTTGTCCACCCACCACTGTATATCCTCTCCTACGTTTGAATTAAGATCCACTTCACAGATTGTTTTGTATTATTTGTAATAATATCAGGTAGAGTGATATGTTATTCCGCCTTTTACTTGAGGAAGTGTGCTGAAAGTGAGTGGAGATGGGGAGAGGGAGGATAGGAAGTGACAGTTTGGGGAAGCCTCTGCATGTCCTTCCTCCTACTGAGGGAAACTGGGTTAAGCTATATAGCGTGTCTGCTGACTGAGTGTTTCACATCCTGGTTCGTCCTCGGTTTATCTGTCGTTACTGAATAACTGCACAGTGATCTTAGCACATCAATAATCACTCATCACCATAACGGCTTGCATGATGTTCCAGCCTGCTAACTCAATAACCCACCTGCTGTTTCTGCCTGGACAGGAGGGAGAGCTGTCAGATAAACACAGACACTAAATAAGATACCTGATCCACTCGCTGTAATTCTGTCGACTGTGTGCTTAATCCTGACCTGTTATAACTTCTCAGGGTGTCCGTACACACCCCGTCATGTCACAAACATAGACTGTATATATCGATGGACAACGTGTCCCCACTACCTCCCACTGTACAAAAGTGAAGCCAAAATGGTCGTGTTTAGTTGGTAACCCACAAGTTGCGAAAACTGTGAAAACTATCGCGAGACTTCTCAACCATCTCGCGAGAGTTTTGCAACTTGTGAGTTACATGACCCAAAATATCCCGTAGGTATACAGGAGTTGTCATCTTGCAACCCGGTATCCGCCTGCCCACCAGAGGACAGCGTGTCAGTGCCACGTTTTGCCTCACCGAGGCGTGAAAATGACAGTACCAGCAGGGTAGTGGCAAAACCACTTAGTTAGGTTTCTGAAAAACGTCAAGGTTGGCCATAAAATAAGTACGTAAACTAAGTACAATACGTACGGAAACAACGTAACATGAGGTCTCAAACACCGGTCTCCGGCTTCAGTCTTTCTCATCTTTTATTCTATACGTCACTGGCTCTGAGCATATTCACGGTGATGCATTTACAATGCAGTCAGTACCGTCCACATGGCGTACAAATGACACAACAAAATGGGTGCTGTCATGTCATCTCTCGTTCAACTCTATCTCCCACATTACGTTCCCATACAACTAAACTGCATAACCGAAATACGTTTTGAGGGAAACATACTTTTACTTTTACTTTTACTTTTACACACACTTTTAAACATGTGATTAAGGTTGTAAAGCAAAACAAAAACGCAGCAAAACTACTTGGTTAGGTTTTGTACAAAAACATCATGGTTTGGTTTAAAATGACCTAAAAACAAAACACAATAAATTACTACGTTTCACGCGGGACACAAACACCAGTCTCCTCTCCAGTCCGATGTTTCCTGGACCCGCCCGCCAGTAGTGGACTTTCTTGCTTGTTATAACCATAATTATTCAATAACGTTTTTATTCAACGTATATTCATTCATGGTCGCTCGATATACTACGTCACCTGCTCTGCGTGTCGCTTGTTGTACTTACGTCACTCGCTGCGGCCGCCTGCAGACTTACAAAGGTATTTGTGATACGTAAAAGACAAACATAATCAGCAACAAAATATGTTTCCTTCCAAATGTAATTGAGAATGCAACTTAGTTGTATGGGAAAGTAATATTTAGGAGACTGGGATGCCATCTTTACATACAGTTTATAGTCACAAAGCATCACTTCGACAGCATCAGTACAACTTGTCTCCTCAAAGCTGAGACAAAGCCCCCCGGTGAGGCGATCGATAACTCGGTATTGATCCAGAACCTTATCAAACCCCTGCAGATGTGTTGTGGACGTTTTCCTCCTCAGGCTTGTAAAAACCTTGTTAAAACACCAGGTTGTTTGAAGGAGTATTTTTAACCCTCGCAGACATATAGCCGGAGTAATCTAATAATCACCAGACCAATCTGTCTCGGGGTTATCTCGGGGTTGCAGTGGATATTAGGAGAATAAAGCGCTTAAGAATTTGTGAGGAAGGATTTAAGTTAATGTGTTCTGTATGTACTGTTCAGATACTCTGAGTCCTTGCTTTCATAATCGTTTCACAACTTCTAGCTGCAGCTTTCCCTTTAACTGCTCACGAAGCCCCGGCCAGTATTAGTCAGAGAAGTATAGATCCTATCTGACTATTCTCGTCATCCTCCCTCAATCACTCATCTCCATGTCCAGACCTTTGGCTTTATTGGTAGATGAGTGCGGTTTAATTAACATTGTTAACAGCAATAATCCATCAGAGGACAGGACTGCAGCCAGATACAATCCTCTCTCATCTCCTGAGGTCAGACTCCTTGTATCTGGTCCTTCCTTTGAGTGTGTGTGGATGCAAATATTTCCAAATTGTTCCTCCTTTTTTTCCAATCCATCTTTTTTTTGTTTCTCTCTCTCTCTCTCTTATCCTCGTCTCGTTTCAGTCCGCCTTTCTATCTCTCTTTCGGCTCTCTCATCTCTCTCTTTGTTCCCAACTTCTCTTTTTGGGGGATTGCAAGTGCAATTATTAAGCATGCAGGGAGGGTGGGAGCGAAGGAGCATGGGAATTAGCTTGTAACCAGAGATGAAGTCAGATGAACCGATAGAAAACAGCTCGTTCTGTATCGTGCTCTTCTCTTATCTCTGAGATACATACAGAGCAAGCCTCGCTTCTCTTTTTAACATTCATACTAATTAATATACGTGCGAGTACTGTATATGCTAAAGCTGCAAAGGTGCTGTAGCAGAATGAAAACATGCAGGCGGCACCCTCCTGTTCTGAAAAGTGAAGTCAATGCTGAAGTATCTTAAACCTGCATTCTTTCTAACAGCCAGCAGGGGGCGACTCCTCTGGTTGCAAAAAGAAGTCAGATTGTATAGAAGTCTATGAGAAAATGAGCCTACTTCTCACTTGATTTATTACCTCAGTAAACATTGTAAACATGAGTTTATGGTCTCAATCGCTAGTTTCAAGTCTTCTTCAATACAGCATGATGTTCATTTAGTAAATTATGGTCCCATTTAAAGTTAAATAGACCATAAAGCAGGGGATGCTTTAGGGCATGGCTACCTTGTGATTGACAGGTCACTACCATGACGTTGTCCGGTCTGGGAGTTGTCCGTGTTTTCTTCTTACAACTTTAACCCTTTCACAGCGTGTTTTCAGTTCATGAAAGTTAATTGTAACTTCTTAGGTCACATGCGTTCGGTTGTACTTAGCTCCGCCCTCTTGTGCCACTTCTGGTTGCAAAAAAACAAGATGGCTATGGCCAAAAACGGTAGTGGCTAGAAGGGAGCCCACAAACTGGGGAAACTCGCGAGATTGTTAAGGTTAGGCATTGACCTTTAATAGTGGAGGTTAGGATAGATCGTTGGGCAGCGTGTCTCGCGAGAGTTTTTGCAAGGTTTTGCAGATCTTAGATCAGATTTTGCAATTTACGGGCTCCCATCTAGACACGACCACCAAAAACCAAGATGGTGACGGCCAAAATGCTGAACTCAAGGCTTTAAAATCGTAGTCCACAAACCAATGGTTGACTCACTCACTCACTCACTCATACTTACATACTCCTGTTTTTCATTGCCCTCTCCCGGTTTATTCCCAGCGTCACAATTTACAATTCTCCCGTATTTCTCCCAATTTATGACAATTTTTCACACCTTTTCGTTATCTCAACCTGTTTCTGGCACTGTACAGTGTATAAGCCCTACTGTTTCCACCCGGACAACATTACAGCTACACCCTAATGTCGTTTCCTGGCAGAAGACACCTGCTTGCGACACAACTCGGTATGAACAGCGCTCGCGGGCAAAGTCGGGCTTTGCTCGACGCAGCAAAAAACATCGTGGCGCGACGCAAGCTGTTAGAAATAACGGGTTTCAGAGCGCAGTGGTGCCGTTATCGCGTTGAAGCATCTGAAGTGCTTTCAGCGAGTGAGGTACGGAGAGAGAAAGAAGTACTAAGAGAAAGAAATACTCACACAAGTTGACACCAGAGGGATGAACTATTCTGTATTCTTTCCTGAGAATTAAACATAAAATTTAAAGTATGTATGTTAAAAAATGCCATTACAGTGTACTTATTATGCTGTTTCCATTCTTTAGTTTCTGAAACTCAAATTTTTCTGGGGGAGAAATCCTCCCTATTTATAAGGTCTCAAGGTTGGCAAGTATGCGTCCACTTCCTATGTACAGTCTATGAGCATGATACTATTCGCCGCTGAGGAGCTCTTGAGAAATACGCTGATGTTGTCTTCTGCAGCCGATCCTGACCTTTGACCTCTCTGTGGCGAAGCATCAAACGGCATAAATAAACAGTATTTTACATGGTGCTCAAAAGGCTCGTAGAGTTTCTGTCCTCCCCGTGTGGTCTGAAGCTGCTGATTATCATATTCCTCATTATGAGCGGCAGATGTTTTGTCAGGGAAAACACTCATCTCCTTATCTCTCCGCTGCTGCCGAGTGATTTGTTAGTGTATAATGATGTGTGTGAGGGGGTGGGAGGGTGGATGTGTCAGAGCCTCGCAGTCAAGACTAGTCACCTTTCTGTGCATGTATGTGAGCGCGCATGTGTGTGTGTGTGTGTGTGTGTGTGCAGCATAATAATGTTGCCATGTCCTAGACACCAAAGACCTACATTACCCAGAGGAAATCTATGGAGTCTCTCGGGATCATTTATCACAAAGGTTATCACTGCATTGTTAACAGCTGTTTGTGTGTGTGTGTGTGTGTGTGTGTGTGTGCGTGCGTGCGTGTGTGTGTGTGTGTGTGTTGCACACCTTTTCCTCTGGAGTAATTACATTTTTTCCTCCCGTGCCTCTCCTGATACTCTGCCCTTCATCTTCAACCATATATACTGATTATCCTCTGCCACTGCTCTCTTTTATACACATTTCCTCATTAATCTCCTCTCTCCTCTCCTTCCTCTCTCTGTCCTTCACCTCCAGACGAGGGCCAGACGGTTTGCCACAGCCCCCCAGAGCTGGCGGGCCAGCGGATGGCGGAGGTCGGCATGCAGCTGCGGGCGGACTGCCACCAAGGCCTGGGCTACTGGGACTACCTCTTCTTCATCGCCATCGGCTTCGTCATCTTCTCGGCCGGCACGGTGTCGGCCTGGGTGATGGGCGTGCTCATGGTGCTGTACGAGCGCTACACCAAACGGAAGAGCGAGGATATGGACAGTGATGACGAGGACGACAGGGGAGGGATGGGCGGAGGAGGAGGAGGTGGAGGAGGTGGGAACCAGGGGAACGGGGATCTAAGCAAGCCTGGCATGCAGGTGTGACAGACTGATGTGAGACAACATGAGGAGGGATGACACGAGAGAGGAAGAAGTGATGATGAGAGGACTCTGAGACCAAAGGCTCTGCGATGACCCCAGATCTGACTGTCTCTCTTTGTTACAGATTTAGATATCGCAATATGCTCTTCACCATATTGGACAGAAAGTGTGTGTGAGTGAGTGTGAGAGTGTGTGTGCAAGTGTGAGAGAGAAAGAGAGACAGACAGAGACAGCAATAAGGATGACTATGCCTTCACTTCAGGAGTACAGAATGACCTCTGAGATTATTGAGAGCAATAACCCCCATACACACACACACGCACACACACACACACACATACTGCTCATCTCAGCACAGATACTCCGCTGGTTTCTCCGAGTGGGTGGACGTAACTGCATACTATGTGAAGTGCTCTTGAGTAATATTCTGTACATGATGATTATAACAAGGCGTGACACACAAAGTACATTAATACACATGAGAAGGTGTTGGGGGTCACAAAGAGAGTGATGCCTTATCTCTGCTACAATAAAAAAACGTAGTACATTTCGGTATTAAGATGTGATTTTCCTGAACGCCTTAAGGCAACTCACTTGAAATAGTTGAACAGTCACTGTTAGTCTTCTATAGACAGAATCTGTCCAGAAACAGTTTGGGGATACGATCAAATGATTTGAATGTAAAAAAAATACTTCTACAACTCGCTGCTGGTGGGATTAACTATGTGGAAGTTTAAAGGCACCCTGTGGAGTTTTTAACCACTAGTGGCGTTACGGAGTAATGTTTTTAATGAGTGGGTTTGTTTGTATGTCGTGCTCAACGTATCCTCATACAACAACACATTCTCATCCTAGCTCGTCACATACCGCCACTTGACATCACTTTATTTTCGGCATCAAAACCACTATAGTTAGGTTTCGGAAAGAACTACATTGTTGGGCTTAAAACTAAGAACGTTTGTACAGTGAAAGTGACGCTGAACGTCGTGAACATGGGACACAAACGAACAGCTGATGTAATGTGACACACGGGACACGAACAGCGGTCTCCTGGATGAAAGCCTTGTGTTTGTTGGACACATCCACCACCCCTCCCTTCCCGCCGCCCGGTGCGTCTCTTTTCGCTACTTAAACTACGTCACAACACTCCCAGCGCACTTTCTCGGAGCGTTTACTGTTGCGTTTTATACTGGCGCTAAAGGGTGCCTTGAGCAGCGGTATCGAACAACGGCCGTGACAAAGCCTCGGTATTTGATGCCCTGGGAACGAGAACGGACTGCATACAACGGTTCATATGATATCTTATGAAAAGTCCTAATTGTTTTGTGCGTTCTCCTACAAATATCCAGCAACACGTGTTTAATTTCTGCACGTTTCATGCATACAATGTTTTCAAAATAAACTTCCGTCTTCACAGGACACTACTTTGGTTAGGTTTAGGCAACAAAACTACTTGGTTAGGTTTAGGAATAGGTCGTGGTTTTGGTTAAAATAACTACGGATGTGGCGTAACTTAAGTAGGCCTACGGATGTTACGTAACAAATACATCAACGTTGACTTCTGGTTTCAACACGGGATATGAACGCTGGTCTCCTGGTTGAAAGTCTGATGTTTTTTCACCCACCCATCCACCCCGACCTCCTCCCTACATACTTCATGGTTCGTGAATTTCATATGCATTGATTTTGTGGGATATATTCAAAATGCAAATTGCAATTGCTACAAACGTGCTACAAACATGCATGAGCAGGCTGTTGACACAATCCATATTCCTGGTGATGGTTTCATGCAATTGTTCAGATTAACAGTCGGTGGAGGTAACATGGATGTAGTCCTCAAGGACATAAACAAATGCATCCGTGTGATAAATTCTGAATGTAAAAATAATAGTCTTCGTTGACAAGAAAACTCCACAGGGTGTCTTTAAAGGGCAATTTAACACCCCTCTGAAAATCTAGTTTTTGCTGACATCCGGTGGTTTTAACTCTGCTTCAGTGATGTAGACGTGTACTCTGGGGTTGTGTCAGTACACCGTGACATCACTGTCGGGTGTGGTTAGTGGAGCAACAGAGCACACTTCTGACCACGTTTCCATCCAAATGGTGTGCAAAAGTTTTAGAAATTTAGCAAAAGAAAATTAGCAAAAGAAGATGCAAATGAATGCATGTTTCCATCCACCGGTGTTATGTTAGAAGCATTGAGATAAACAGTTGGGGGCACTAATTTTCCAGTCAGATGCCATTAAACCATTGCAAAAGAAGAGGGCGCAACAACATGATGCAATTAAAGGCCAATTCATACTTTCCGCGTCCACGAGGGACCGCTTTGGTCCGTGTGACGTAAACGTTATCATCCGTCTACGTCCGACTGTACGCAAAGCAAGCGCACCGACTGTGCATGCTCCAGTTTCTTTCCACCCTTCAGTCCAGTTGGTGGCGTGTGCACCTCTAGCTGGTTTACTAAGAAGAAGAAGAAGAAGAAGGAGATGACAAAATGCTTGTTTAGAAGAGAGGTTGTGCGAGGAGATCCGCCATCTCCCACATTTATGTAATTTGTCCTAAAAGGAATACAAAGACAACCAAATAACGTTGAACTCCCGACGAACAACGTTATGGTGCATCACCGTCACCAACTGGAAGTGTGGAGTGTGGATCGGGAAATGCGCTTGTGTGGAACGCCAGACCGACGCACACACTCAATTGTAGTATGAAAGGAACCGTGTGCACGTCCACGTGACCAGTACAAGTAAGACCGAGGATTAAAATAGCGCCAGTCAAATCTTAAAACAATGAAAAACATGATGGAAATATGGCATTTAAGTTTGTATCATGTAATCATGTGAGGAACGTTAAAGTCTCCTCATCTGTCCTCACCAATCTGTTGTTTTCATCCAGTCATTCCGTATATTTACCGCAGACTGATATTTAGGGAAGAAAGAAAAGATATCTGCTGGCTGTGACTGGTTGTTCCTCGTCACATGACATGCGGTGCACGCTGCAGCATTCCAGAAGTTTAACTATTTTTATCTCGGGGCGCAGCGGTCGCGCCCTGAAAATAGCCGCTTGAGAACGCTTGCACGACGGCGCAACATGTGAACGGCCCCTAAGTCTTCATTTACGCTTCAGGTACATCACAATTTATTCGCTAAGTCTTTTTCCATTACATCACACTTTGTTTTTTTGGTGATATTTCGGCTTTTCTTTACAAAGTTCCACTCAGATTTTCTTGAAATTGAAAATGTGCATGAAAACAAGTGGATGGAAACACATTTATTAAGGTGGTATTAAGATGGGCAGAGAGGACAGTCACGCGATGCTTTTCAGCCGGGTGTTAAAGCTCATTTTAAAGCTCATTCCCCTGCAAAGACGGGCAGAAGAAGTCTACCTATAGCGACACTATGTGACTGTATCATATCTTGTGTGTACTGTACGTGTGTTTATCTCCATGTTTCTGTGTGTGTACATGCTTTCTTGTGCTGCGAGCGGTAGTTCCTCATCCGGTCTCCAAACTGTAGTTGTAGAAGTGGGGCAGGTTCCTCGTGGCTGCACATGAAGACGGCATCAGGGCGACTGAGTCAGCCGTATAGCTAACGATGACTCTACACTATGTGACTGGGAGCCTCGCTTGATTGACCTCAAGTTACAGTTGAGCACATACAGGCCGAAGTCTATAGCCCAGCTGTCAGTGTGGAAGTGGGAGCCTCTGGAGTAGTGGTAGTAGTAGTAGTGGAAGTGTGTTCATGTATGCGTGACTGTGTTTGAGAGCGATCACAGAGCATCTCTGTGAGTGATTCACTCAGCTCAGACTGATCCAAACGCTTCCTCCTCCATCCTGCTCCGCTTCCGCCCCTCCGTCCGCCACGGGACGGATGGGCGGTTAGAGATGATAAACTGCGGATAGAGGTGGGGTGGAGAAAGAGCGAGGGGTCACCGCCATCAGAAGCGGGAATTCATCCTGATTGATGTACTCAGCAGCTGTATAGAAAGACTGATTGATAGTCAGGCTTTTATTCATTTTCTGAAGCCTAGTGGCTCCGAATAGCCCGGATGAATGGGCATGGTTAAATGATAACTCTCCAGAGGGCTTGGCAGTGTGTGCGTGTGTGTGTTTGTGTGTGTGAGATACATGTGTGCATGTTTATTTTTATTCCCAGCTTAGTTTATGATGACATTATATCTATATGTGGATGCAGAAGAGAGTTTTTTTTTTTTTACTATAGGAGGGTAATTTGTAATCAAAATGTGTCTGCTGAAGCACATCTTTACTGACACACACTTCCTCCCTCACACACACACACACACACACACACACACACTTCCTCTAAGACACACATACACACACACACACACACCCACACACACACGCACACTCGCCCACATGCCCGATAAATCTCAAGGGCGCAGCTAAAGTCAGAGCCGCAGGCCCGAGAACATTAACACTCCTGTTTTGGTCTCTCTTACCATGCATCACTACATCCTCTCATCCTCCATCCTCAATCTGACACTGTCATCAGCTTTCACACAATGCACACACACACACACGCACACTCAAACACACACCTGGACCTATGAATCATCTGTTAAATCTTTAGGCTGTCATTATCAGATCATTTGTTCAAGGGGAAGCTTAGAGGCGTTAAATGACCCGTCAATCCTTCTTATGTTACGTACATTCATAAAAACACATTTGACCTACAAGAGCGTGACCTCACAGTATAGAGAGGTGAAGTCCCGCCCCCTCCGGTGGACCACCATGGGGCTTAATTTTGGAAAAAATATGAACGTAGAGAGAGAAACAAATTTTTTTGATCCCGTTGGAATTTCGCCATGATGATATGATGATTGTCAATTTAAAAGATAATTTAGCAAGTCAAGAAAGTCTCCGTTTGTCGTAGTATCAATTAGTTTTGAGTGAAACCGCTCAGTGAACTCTCGCCTCGCACAAAATACGTCACCAACACTAGCTAGCTAATGATCCACGCACATATATAACGTTATCTTACCTGATGTGTTTTATCCAGCGATTATTTTTATCAGCCGGGAAGTGAATGAACGAGTGAGACCCGTTGCTGGTGTGAGTACATCCCAGAACGAAATGGTACATTATGGTACGTGTCCACAGCCTCCGTCCTTTCCACGCTTCCCATTCATTCTCTATGTAAGCAGCCGTGCAATGCATTCTGGTAGCGTGGCGGCGCGAAGTTAGCCGCTCCTCATTTGGATAAAATTGAGGTTAAGGCTACTTTATGCAAATCAGGGGCGTCCGGCGCGACTCGCCGCCTTTGGAAACTCCCGAGAAACTTTTAAGCTTACCGCTGTCGATCTAAAATAAAGATAGATTCAGCAACTGCGTGGCTTATTTTTCGCATAAAATTTTGTTTTCAGAAACACATTTCGTGAACTATTTTCGTGATATAAGAGAAGAAAGTTTCCAAACGAGCCGTCATGTTGGTTCCAGTTTGAAAGCAGTTTGGAGCAGCAACCCACGATGGAAAGTGTTCATCCAATCAGGTGTCTAGTGGCAGCCCATCAAGCGTCCAATGCTGGGAAGCGAGACGATCCGTCTGATGACAGTTTTACAACAAACTGCAACTTTATTGACTTGCAAAATTATCTTTTAAATTGACAAACATCATATGTGTGATTCATGACGCAATTCAAACAGGATCAAATAAATATTTGTCTCTCACCGTTGACTACGTACAATTTTTTTCCGAAGTAAGATCCCACGGTGGTCCACCGGAAGGGGCGGGACTTCACCTCTCTATACGTACGTACCTGAACATATCCTTAAACACAGTGCTTCCTGTTTGGAAAGAGCAGCTATTTTGCTCGGCTGAATGTCAGTTTTTTACGCTGCCGAAAAACAAAGAGCTGTTTAGCAGACTGAAAATATTAGTCCTTTTTACCAGCAGCAGGTCAGAGGACAGGGGAGTCGGTGAGTGTGCAAAATGGATGAGAGGAGTGTTTGTTTTTGGGGCGCTATCCAGGTCAAAGGACAAAGTAAAAATATCCCACATGTAGGAGGTGTCCGAAGGTGTAATCATCTGTGAAGGGGCTAAAAGTTGGCCTGGACTCACATGAGCTGTGTTTGCCAGTGAAAAGGGACATTTTTTGTAAGGTGTGGTGTGAATTTGTGTGGACTTCTGTCACTGCTATTATTCGTGCCCACTGGAGAAAAGTGTAGCATTTTGAGGCTGAGGAGTTCAAAGAAATCGACGTGTTGTTGCTCAGAAAATCATTGCCCAGGGCGGTGTTCTGGATGTGGCTGGAGCAAGCGAGTGATGAATAAGAGGGAGGGGTTGCTTTGTAACTTCCCCTCTGCTTCTCGTCATCTCTTGACATGTGTGTGTGAGTGTGTGTGTATGTGTGTGAGTGTGAGTGTGTGTGTGTGTGTGTCTGGTACATTCGTACATTATTACGCAGAAGAGAAAACATAATTAGCCCGCTGATTCCAGATCAGAGGTGCTGTGTTGGCTTGCTGTTAGATTGCAGATGTCCTCCCAGGCAGCAGGTTAGACTGTTATCAGGTCATTAAATGGGTGTTATCAGTGGTTAACAGCCTCATAGATGTGGGTCAGAAAGGGCCTGCTACACCTACTAGTAGGTTGTATCATCTATTCACATGGGCGATCACCGAAAGAAGGAATAAAAGAAGACGACAGCGACCTCTAACGATCATAGTAAATATGACAGGAGCAACAGCGGAAGTCAGGCGCTGTAGTATCATGGATGTATAGAGCGCTACAGGAATGAGTCCTAAAACCCGGAAATGAGTTAGCATGTTAGCACTTCAGGTTCCCTCGTCTGGAAGTCAATGAGTTTTAGTTAGTTGTCTGAAATAAGGTCTGAGGTTAACACAAGATTTTAACGTTTTGTTCTACGACATAAAATACATCAATAAGTATCCCACTCCTGAATTTCGAAGCCTTTAAATATCTTTAAAAAAGGCGGTTGCTAGTGGCTAAGTGAGACTACTAGACGTCATCACGCCGACTCGTTTGCCTTTACAGCCTCGTTGTGTATACTCACGTTCATGCGACCGTGGTGTAGTTCGTTTATAGCCTAACGTTAGCTTTTTCTGCTGCCGATTGCATTCACACTTCAAAAATCATAAAAGTGGTATTAATTTGTGGAGATTATCTGCTGAACAAATCTTGGAAGTATAATAAACATTTGTTTGCCACAGAGTTTATTTTCTGCAATAACCCAAAACCCAATGGAAAAACCCCATTGACTTTTTGTCGAGGGAACCAGGGCGATTCCTGGTTCGCCTACAAAAATACGTCATCCCTGGAGCATTTTATTATATGAACTGGATACTAGACCCCAAGATGGCACCTATTCAATGAGAATTGCTCACCTGGCGTATACGCCGAAAAAGCTTTCTTGCGTCTGGGTTTACTTCCTGGGTATGCTGCCCACTGAATATGCACAGTAGTGTTTCTCCCGCTGGCCCATAAACTTAACATTGTGACGACGTCACAGATTTTTAAATCGCTTTTCTTCGCTCAAGGAAAGTTTTACAAATATAAAACCTCCCCGGATCACAAGCTCATAGTAGAAAGAGTCATAATTGACCTTGTTTGCAGTTGGAGGTGTCCTGTCAACAGTTTTACAAACGTCTCTTTTACAAAGGTGGTCTACGGGGGAAAATGCTTTTTGGGTGGCGGAGGGATTTTTCGTTGCAACTCGTGTTCACTGGGAAAAATTGGAAACGAGGCTGAGCTGCGGCACCAAATCCAGGTCTTATTATTCATCATCATCGTGTTGCTATTAAGATTCGCTTTCACTTTAACAACTTAGTAGGTGTAGCAGGCCCCTATTGACCCACATCTATGAGGCTAATAACAACTGATAATGCCCATTTAATGAGCTGATAACAGTCGAATCGGGTGCCAGAGGCGACAGAACCGCAGAGACCGAACCGTCCTCACTGTATGTGTTTGTGTGTGAAAGTGAGTGAATGTGTGTGTGTTTGTCCAATATAGGATTTCTGAAAGTGATACAGAGTCCGATAAACCTGCTGATGTACAGTATATTATGTCTTTACTTTGTCGTTTCTTTTAGAGTTTTCTTTAGTTTTGTACATCATGAATCATAAGCAATAAAGAACATAAGGATGAAGAATGGATGAGAAGTAGTTTTCTAAGACTTTACTTGTTAATACTGAGAGAGTGATTTGAATTCTTGTGCTGCAATAGAACAGGAGTTCTTACATGAATAAAACCTACGCAAAGTTAAATATTGTATTGTATATATTGACTTTTTATACCACAACTAGGCTACTGGAAATCTTTTGTCTCCAAACACTTCTTCTTTTACACATATATAAGTGCTACTAATGAGACTTGGATCAGTCATTCAGGGTGTTGACAGCATCAGTTCATCAGCTTAAAGTTATTATTGTTAAGATTTTCATGAAATCAAACCCCGTTTTTGATACCATTAATGGTCATCATTTTTTCCAGGAAGAGCTATTCAACATATTTATATTCTGTAATTATCTTTCTACATGGTTGTTTTCCTTGTTAGTGGTGGAGTCCGCCATTCAAGCACAAGAGATTCACAGGAAAATGATGCATGCATGTAATCCAGCTCATTGATAACAGCCTCACCGCTCTATCAGAGCTGTATTTAAGTTACTGCTAATGCTAACTGACTATTTCCTACTGCTGCTAGTTCACATTAAAAGCATTCAACTGTTGAAACACGGGGTGGCTTTTATTGTGAAGGCGACTTCTTTCTTAAAAAAAAACATGAATTTGTCTGGCTCTTCTGTTGTATTTCTGACAGAGTGTGTTTGACAGAGTGTTTTTGCGTCAGTATTGATGTCACCACGGTAACAATGACCCAAGCTCAGCCGTCGCCATGTTGCCAAAAAATGTTATTTCTCCTGAAGGCTTGAGCTATTACCATCATGGATGTATAAAGAGAACTGGATACAGCGTTGGAGGCGGGGCTCCGTTCATTCTCCAATTCAGCTATTAGTGCGTTTTACAACTTTTAGGTCCTAATGATTTAAATAAGGGCTATTAGAGTGTTCATACTGGGAAGTTGATTTACCTAAAAAAAAATTATCCGCTGAGTGACAGACGTCTCTTTCCCAATGTAAGTCTATTCATCCGATTGACTTCACACTTGGCGGGTGTATTGTTCGGGACCTCATAGAGTGCTTGTTGAATTTGCAATTTGGACATATATTAATAAACTTTGACTAAACAAGCGAACAGCAGTCTGTGCAGCAGCGGGGAGGGGTTTCAGGGCTCTGCAGACTAAAGACGAACATTGACTGCAGTTAACTGTTGCTGCTGGATGCTGGATATACTAACTTTACAACCAAACTTCACTACCTTGGAGTCAACGAGCACCAAGCGACACTGCTGCAATCAGCACTTTCCTTGAGGCCAAGCAATCGGCCCGCTCCGAACGGACATACCATGAGCGGTCACTGCACTAGTGTATGTAATAAAAATGCAATTTCGTTTCAGTCGGACTTTACGGATTATAACTTCAAGTGGTGTGATACTCAGTCTATCCCTACTGTGGGTGTGTGTATGCAGGGATAAGTGTGCGTGCATGTGTGTGTGTGTTTGTGTGCATTTTGCTGCAGTAGCCTATTGAGGCTCCGTTTCACAGATAACCTCGACTCTGTGAGACCGTTAAGATCAACCTCAGAGTACAAAGAGAGACTTTAACTTCTATAAATCGGTTTCCTGTATAATGGACACAATCTGTCTCTCATGTGTGGCTCTACATTACTCAGAGAGTTGTCCCCCTGCATACACACAGTCACCACAGAAACACACATACACACACAGGGATAGCTGGAATAGCTGAGATCGGGTCAGGGGGCTTAGAGCAGGAAGCAGAGGCTCACCGATGACTTCAGTGGATGCACTCATGAATGTCTTCACTCCTCTCTCTCGCCTGACAACTAGTCTTTCCTCTCTTTATCTGTCCTCACACCACGTTCCCACCTGCTTGGCTCCCCCACCCTTCCACTTTCTCTTTCTTTCCACTCCCCCCCAGCCTCCCCTTCATCTCAGTTGTGCTGCCAACTGCTCAGGCACTCCACTGGCAAAGAGCAGGCTCTAATCCTTCACACGGCCCCCTCCAAACTCGGCCCGCTGCATCTCACAGCTTTCTGCAGCTTCCCTTTGAGAGAGACGGAAACCGACAAAGACAGACAGACAGAAGTGGCAAATGTATGTTAACTACTAAGAACACAAAACCCCAGAAGCACAAGAGCAACGCTAGAGACAAAACATTTTGTGTTCACGCAACCATTACTGTGTGTGTGTGTGTGTGTGTGTGTGTGTGTGTGCTTGAGTTTGTGTGATTATTTCTCTGAGGGCGATGTTAGAGCGTGAGCATGAAGCACAGAGACCCTCTAATGCAATAAGTCAATAATACATCCTATCATTGCTCACACACACACACACACACACACGCAGCACAAAACATCCTTCTGGGGTTAAACATGAGCATTTTCTTCTTTGTGGATCTTTTTGAGCCACTTCCTGTCCATAGATTCTCCTTTACATTGTCTGTACGCACCGTTAGCACCTCGATGGTCAAAGTTGTGATGAGGTGAAAATCACGTGTGGAATATTCAAATAGAGGCAGCAGAGGTGAAAAGTCAAAACTCAACATCTGTTTATGCATCACTTTCAGCGTGACCCCACTTCGAGAGCTCATATACTGTTACACACACACACATACATATAGACACACACACATGCACACGTTCCAGCATAAAGCCTTTGTGTAGATGACATTGTGTGGGGAGCAGAGGAGAGTGTGGCTGTCAGCAGGATTCCCTCTGCTTGCTTGCCCTTGAATGCCGTTAAGAGGAGCCTGAGAAGAGGAGAGCAGGGACTCGCTGGATGGTTGTACCGTAAAGGACGACACAGTCAGTAGATACAGTCAGTAGATGGAGACTTAAAGGGAAATTTGGGGTGTTTTTTGGTCTTATTCCAACACGTCCTCGTCAAATTGTGCTGCTTGGTCAGTGACCTTCAACATCTGATACCGACACACGGAGGTAACGCTTTAGCATCCGGGCTTTCAACTAACTCCAATGTAAACTCGTAGTATAAAGAGCGAGATAGTCTGTGTAGAGTCGGTGGGAGGTGAGGCTGGACGGGTCAAACAAACACAGGACTTTCACCCAGGAGACCGCTCGTTCGTCAAACCGTGTGAAATCAAGTCAACGTTGACTTATTTTACCGTAGTTTTGTTACGTAACTTCAGTACTCTGCTAAAGACAGTTGCGTAACAAGAGTAGTTATTTTACATAACAAAAATACTTATTTTAACCCAAATCCCAATCTATTCCTAATCCTAACCAACTTGTTTTGTTGATTGAAAGCTAGTTCACACTACACGACTTTAGCCCTGATGTTCAGCTCTCCGACAAAAGCCCCAGATCAGAGGCAAAATTGGCGGCGAGAGGCTCGCCGATGCTCGGGGTCACCTGTAACAACACCAGGATTCTTCCTGGTGAAAGGTGTGTGACCTCCTGTCTCCGGTCAGTCATGTAGTGTGAAAACCACAACGATTAAAGACTCACGATTACAAGAAAGCAAGTTGTGAACAATACAGCAATCTGACAGCTCTGAAAGTGTTGTAGTGTGAACTCGTCTTTAGTAACCCTATGTTGGAAGTTTACTTTGAAAAGACACTGTATGCATGTAACAAGCGGAAACTGACATGCCCGTTTCTGACATGTCCAAAACGCTAGATGCTAGAAGCGTAGCGTAGCGCTAGATGCTAGAAGCGTAGGGCTTCTGACCAAGCAGCGGTATTTGATGTATTGAGAGTGAGAACGTGTTGCTTATTCTCATAATTGTGACCACATGTCTCTGGGAAAACAGCGCGAACCTCCTAAAGCTTTCCAAATAAAATTGAATTTACATAAATCAATTCAAAATGTAACACAGGAAGTAGGCGTGAGTCAGAACGGCCACAATCATGAGAATAAGGTTGGATTTTTCTCTTAACGTTGGTTATCCTACAAAAGACGCTGAGTGGACTGTGTGTGACACATCAGTAGGTAGCTGTACTAAAAGGAGAAAATAATAATAATTGTCACACTAATCGTCCATCCTAGAAAAGTCAACATAGTAATGTACGATTAAAACTTGAAGTGAAGACAGTATTTATATAATTATATATATTTATTAGCTAAAAATGTCTGCAAATGAGCCAGAACTTATAGTCTTATAGTTCTTGTTCATGCTTTTACGCTATGGACAGGATCATGTGTGCGAAAAGTGACGCAAAGCGAGCAACTTTTCCCAGCATGCCCAGATTGTGACTGGCAGAGGTCAGAGGTCACGAGACGGCTACAGACGGATGCGGTTGTGACTGGAAGGTAAAACGCAAATTTGCAAAACTCTTGCGAGATTAGGCATTGACCTCAAATTGTCAAGGTCGTCGGGCAGCGCGTCTCGCAAGATGTTGTTTTTGCAAGTTTTCGCAATTTGCGGGTTACCTTCTAGACATGACCGACAGATGTTTCCTAATTACGTGAGCCTGACACACTTTCTATACATTCATAACACATCGTGTGCACTCACACAAACAGACGCCACATTGAGCAGCGATACACCTGAGGGTCTCTGACCTATATCATATTATATAGAGCCTACACACACAGACACATATTGGTAACAATGGCCTACTGTATCATCTTGGTTGTCTGACTTACAGTAGCTCTCCCTTTTTCGAGTCTCTCATCTTTACATTGAACACAGACTATATTATTGTATGAATCCACACAGAACGTGCTTCTGTACGACCGGCAGTTCTGGCTACTTAAAACTGCAGTAACTTATATTAAGTAACATTTTATCTTTTACTATTATTAAAAACGATAAAAGACTGATGTTTAACCAACTGTGACTGTTGCTTCACTCTTTTCTGTGTTGCGTCTCCTCTCCGACAACAGTGATGTGAAAAAGTACACCCACTATACGTCAGCACAATGTGTGTGTGTGTGTGTGTGGATGGAAGGAAGGAGGGCAGAGAGGTGATTGATTTAGCCTCTGCACCAACGCCCTGGCACTCAAAATGGGATGGAGGGATGCAGGGAAAAGAAAGGAGAGGTGCTGCTGCGACCTTACTCAAACCTTGTCAACCCTGCTCTTCTTCTTCTTTCCCCTTTCTTGTCTATTAGTGTATTTTTCTATCTCACAGTCTCTCTAACTCCCTATTATTTCTACCTCCTCTACAGTGTTTCTTCCCTCTCCTTATTTTTCCTCTCTCTCCTTATTTGTCTTGTCTTCTGCTCTCCTTCGCTTTACCTCCCTCCGTTATCTCCTCTCGTCTTTTTTTGGCAGGAACAGCGGTTTTATTATCCAAACTCACCTCTGCCAGGTTGGGTCAGATACTGCAGTGGAGCTGGCTACTTCACTTGGCACTTAATGTGCAGAGAGAAAACACACTGAGGGAGGTGGAGAGAGTGACACACAGGAGGAGAGTGTATCTACGTACTGTAGGTGAGAGGGTTCAGCATGGCAGCTAACGGTGTAAAATGTAAAGTGTGCTGCAGCCCCGACTCGGTTAGCGGTGCGTCACTGTGGCTGTGGGCTTTCTCAGGAGGGATGGTAGACCAGACATGGCACGCCGATGCCAGAATGCCAGTCCTGGTCTCCACTGCCAGCTCCAAGGAGCCTCAATCGATCCTGACAGCTCAGTGTGTCACCAGGTCACACTGACACACTGAGGCAGAAATACAAGGACAAGGAGCCACTTCAATCTGCTCTCCTTTTACCATTACAATATTAGAATACAGTAAGAATGTAAAATGACGTGGCCTTGTTGTTTAAGTAAATCCTGTATTTTGTATTTTCTAGACAGATAACTAACTGAGACTGTGGCTGTCAGTCTCAGTTTGTTTTTGAAATTCCTTTGACGCAGTTCATCCAACCGATTCAGGCTGCAGCAACGTTAAAAATTACTCCACTGGTTAAACGGATGATCACCACTCTGAAATATATTTCCAGAAAAAAAATCACCTTCTTCTAACAATTATGTGTTTTTCAAACTGGACCCAAGTCCAGCAGACAGTCTTCATTGGAAAAATTAAGAACAAATCCTATATATATATTGTGTAGCATATTTGTTGAGCTTAAGAAGGTTAGCTTTAAAACTCACGTGAATAAAATATTGTTGTAAAATGTAAAAGTATTATATAATCCTTTATATGCCATCTTAAGTGAAGAATAAGCTTTATTTTATTTTGTGGTCAACATTCCACTAATTTTTTTTTTGTATTTAACGTTAAAATGATAGTCCAGCCATTTAGTATTGCTCTTCCATAAAATTGGGAACTTGCAAGAGACATATTTAAAGATGCTCAATACTAAATTCAGAGCATTTCTATTGCCTCCACACAGCTCTCAACATGCAACATGCAACTAACTCGCAACTAACAGCGCTAACAGTAAAAACCATGGCAACAGTGCTGACGGAGATAACAGTGTTAATTTGGAGGGGAGGACCAGAGGGTGGATGCTACGGTTCCGCGACGGCGCCGTCGATCGGGACGGCGTTATCAGCTGTAACCGCTGTATGAGAGCAGTGCAGAGCGGAGGCGGTGAGCTAGCCAGTGGGGCACGCTCACATGCACTAAAAGGCGCACGCGGCCGGCTCGGCGATGTCAACAAAGCAAGGAGAAGCTCAGATTGCAACACACAGACAGAGTGACTTCATTCTCTGCTCAGGTAGACATCATTCCATCATATCTTTACATTACAAATAGTTGTTTGCTGCTATATTAATGCTCTGAATACCGTAGTGAGAACTTTTAATAAAAACATATCAAAATCAAAGCAGAAGATAAATATTCTGACTTTAGTTTAGGTCAAGCTCCAAAATCACTACACTTCCCATAGTGCAATTCAATAGCATCATCTGTAAATCTAAATGCCTTGCAAACTCTTTAGTTCCAGTTTGTGACACAGGGTTTCTGTTAAAAATAATCCAAGCTGAGATAACCCTGATGACATCATTGGGGTTATTTTAAACATCCCAAAGCTCCCACAAGAGCAGCATAGGGAGCGATGCTCCCGATTACGGGAAAACTGAGCTTAAAATCGGTGGAATGACCCTTTAAGATCAATTTCACATTGAATCTGGATACTGAGGTTGAAGAGCGGTTATGTCAAGTAATGAATACAATCACAATACAATACAAAAAAACATGTAAGTGAGGTATAAAACAGGCAAATGTTAAACTTTAAGCAAGTAATTTCACCTCCCCGGTCCCCCACACAGACTGTACTGACAAGTGAATCATGATGGAAAAAGACACAACGCCCTAGAGCTCGACTGGAAATGATGGACAAATGTCCCCAGCAGACGTTTGGCTTTCTGACCTCGACCTGCTGACCTGCTGACTGGCCGTCTGACAGCAAACCTCCCTCCAGGACTGAACTTTTGAACTAGTAGAGGAAGTCCTGCGAGGTCGGCAGGACTGGCGTGCACGCCTGTGAGGTTAGTTAGAAGTCCTATAAAAACCCATTCCCACACCTCACCAACAGGAAAATATAGCAATGAGAGGAACAGAGACACAAACTGATGTGAAGGAAACAGAGAAATCATAGACAAAACTGTGTCACAGTGATTTTGTCATCCTCCATTCGAGTGTCAGGCTGATCTGACTCAACAGGAACGATTTCCAAATTTGTTTTTCTAGATCTGATTCTCTTAACACAAACCAAAAAGATCTCACTTCCCTTTTTTAACGTTCAGCAGGTTGTCAAAGGACGAGCGTGTATCTGTGCTGAGCGGCGAAGCAGAAGGTGAACCAGCCTCAGATTAAACCTCAGAATAGCAGCTCAGTGCTCCTCTAATAGAGCTTGTCTTCCTCTGAGAGTAACAGCTCATTACCACAGGATTGCCCCCCAAGGACTCCCCCACCCCCCATCACCACCAGCACCTCACCCCTCTCAACACGACCTCACCCCTGAGATGGAGCCCCCACATCGTGACGCACTAACGCCCCCCCCCTCCCCATTAACTGCTAATCTTAAAGTAACTCCCACACCTCCTCCTGCTCTTGTATTTTACCTTCATTGCATTTGCCGCCCTTATGTCAGACATTTGACCCATCTTTCTTCCAACACACACACACACACTCCCCTCCGACGCCTCTGTTCCCCTCTGTCCCCTTGCAGGGTGGCTCTTGTCGACACCTTTCCTGATTTGGACTTTTTTGATGAGAATTCCCCACCTCAATCTCTGCTGTTTCCCTACTTAACCCTCCCAGAGGGCTTCCCAGATCTGCTCTGACTGACACACACACTCACTCTCACACTGACACACACACACACACAGACAAAAACACACAAAAAATGACTGGATCATGCTGGCTGCGATGCACACACCGGCACATGAGCGTGCACATGCACGCGCAGCACACGCTTGCTTCGTTCGTTGTCGCCTTAATGAGGTCTCATCATGTCTTTTACTTCCTTTCCTCCTCTCTCTGCTCTCTCTCTCTGCTCTCTCTCTCTCTCTCTCTCTCTCTCTCTTAGTCGAGTGTCATCATTTTCATTGTGCTGCTGCACCGAGGTGTTAAAATTAAAACATTAGCCGGGATGTAAATCAACATAATAAACTATTTTCTGAGTCCTGTTTTGACAGTTTGTGAGACGCTTCAAAGACACAAACATTGGGAAGTCATCAATAAGTAGGTCTCTCCATGAATACAAAGTGTATTTTTGCACCACCTTGTGTGTGTAAAGGTAAGGTCCGGGTTTCAATCCCTGGTCTGGACAGGGCCTTTCAGTGTGGAGTTTGCATGTTCTCCCGCGTGGGTTTTCTCCGGGTTCTCCGGTTTCCTCCCACCACCAAAACATGTATTCCCCCCAAGGGGGGTTGCGTCAGGAAGGATATCTGGTGTAAAACCTATGCCAAATCAATGTGCGGATCAATGATTTGCCGTGGCGAACCCTTATGGGAGCAGCCGAAAGACGAACAACAATAACAACGTGTGTGTGTAAAGGGTGTGAGAAACTAAGGAAAAGTAGTCCCAGAAGTCCTGGATATGGACACAGCAACAATAACGTGTCTGGGCCTGGGTGTGGAGGACAACACCTCATTATGGAGAAAAGGTTTTCATGATTGAAACAAGTGTCTTAAGCACACTTAAAGAAACCTGCCATTTGAGGCTGTAATGATCTCCGGATACAAAACAGACTACTGGAGGTGGACTGGTATAAATGCTACTGAGGTAATCAGTGAAACGGGAGGCAGGTGAGCTGGGGGAGGAGCCAGCCAGGTGGTGGAACAGGCGGGAAGGGTTAATCAGAGGACAGGTGTGGCTGGGTCTGCAGTTAGTGATATGGACAACCAGGCAGAATACTGAATGAATGATAATGAGGCCAGCATCTAAACGGTGGTCCACACTAAAAGATTTTTCAAATCTTAACAGATGTGGAAACTGTGAGACCCCACACGTGATCAAACGTGACTTTAGTGTAAACAAACATGGCGGACGACGGGTAGGACGAATTAGCGATGTTAGTTTTTACTTTGTACTGAAAATCCACGATGGATGGATGGATGAAGTCATGTTGAATAAACACTTGAATAAACAAGTTGATCCTCCATTTCTGAACTCCATCTTACTACTACTTTATGCTTTAGCTGCCATGATGTCAGTTGTTGTCCTTCCTTCTTCAGTCAACTTGGTTCTCTACGGACTATCGTTCTTTCCTACGTGACTGCATCATCGGCTGTCCTCGGGGTTCCTCACACACAACAGGATATCCGATCATAAATATTGAACATGTTTAATATTTACAATCTGAGAATGTAATGAGCGGAAAATGACACACTGTCTCTGACGCATCCAAAACTGCCGCTAGAGGGGTACCCAGAGCGTCATCATCTGCATGAGAAGGAACCTCCAGCGAGGGTCACCTGTTCAACCTCGGGGAAATGTAGAGCATTTACGCTTACCAAGCATTTTTGTCAAAACACAAATAAAGGATAGATTCTCACATGCCCTTTTCTCAGAAAAAAACTGCTGGCTCAGCACTTTGCGAGGCTTGTTATAGTAGCTGTGTTTGTGTGATGGATGGCCTCTTGATCCTGTTCCAGGTAGAGGTGTAGGCTGACTCCTCTCAGGAGACACTGAATATATAGCCGAGGAGAAACCCACTCAGAGGAAACGCACACATTCAAGCAGGTACGGCTTTGAAATGGACAACACGGCGGGCGCGTGCACGACCGTCTGCTGCAGAAAAGGCAACACTCCCAATGTAAAGTTTCCTCTTTCACTATCAATTTCCCTGCCTCAGGAGGACACCAGTACGCTGCAACTCCAGCCCACTTTCCTCTTCGTCTGTGGCGGCCTGATGAGGTTGGCTGTGATCTGTATTGCTTCCCAAGAGGATACAAAGAGCAGATTACTCTGTCTCTCACTACTATCTACCTTGTTCTTTCTTATCTTTAACAACCTCCCCGAAGAGATACACACTCCCACCCCGGCACGATGACGTAAAAGGAGCTTTGGCTTGTGTTTGGGGGCAAAATCTGTTAAATTAACAGCAATTTAATGAACCCAGGAGAAGAGGGGGGGAGAAGAGAGGAAAAAGAGAAAGATGTTGTACAAAGCAGGGTCAGATATCCTGCTGGAGGCTGCGGCTAAAAACTGCCATTTTTGGATCAATACGAGAGAGAGAGCAGAATAAAAGATGGGAAGAAAGGGAGAGGAGAAGAAGTGATCCCATTCTGTGTTTCCTCTCCTCCACATGATGGGCCTCCCTCTCTTTTCACCGAGACGCTTTGCTATCGATCTGACATATAAAAGCCGTGTGTGTGTGTGTGTGTGTTTGTGTGTAAATGAAAACCTCTTAGCCTTGTTTGCAGGGAACAACTTTTTGGGAACTCTAACAAGAAATCCGACAGCTTCAACAACCTCTTCTCAGTTCTTCTGAAAATTAAGAGAGTCTTGATTAAATGGTGTCCTCTTAATGTCGCCCTCCATGGTCGGGTGACATTAAATAAATATGGTTATCTTGGGTGAAGTCTCTATCTTGTTTCAAAGATTTGGACCATTGCTGTCCAAGGGGTGTCCAGTGTGCCAAACCCTGCAAATCATTAAAACCATTGTAATAATAACCTTTAAATAACAAGTGTAAAGAAGTATAAGTACATTCTGCAAATGTTCCAAATTAATGAACAATCCATTTACAAACCAGATGATGAGCAGCCAGAGAGCCAATCCTGCCAACAATCATTTATCTTCTCTGTTCTCAGTTGTCCTTGGCTGCAAGTTCTTCTATTTTTCGCCATGATGAGTCTGATAGTGGCGCCAAATAGTAGATTCCTTGAGCACTGAAAAGTGCTATGAACACTAGGAGCACACTGGCTTCCTATTTACCGCTGTGAAGAAATAGGAACTGGTCTATTTTTCTTGGGAAAACCAGGCACTCTTTGTCCACTTTTCTTCTTTTTGACAAAGACATTATATTCTACGGTCTATTATTTCTTCATAGCAGACTGCTGCTATGTATAACAGACACTGGTTTGTATGATACCTTACAAAAAAATTAGGCCTATTCCTCCTTTTTCATTAGTTTTCCTACAAATGTCCAGCAAAACGTCAATTTCCGCTCCTTTCATGCATACAGTCTTTTAAAAAAAAAACTTTTGTCTTCACAGGAAACAACTTGGTTAGGTTTAGGCAAGAAAACTACTTAGTTAGGAAAAGATCGTGGTTTGGCTTAAAATAACTCCGGAAGTGGCGCAACTTAAGTACGTAACTTACATGACGAATAAATCAATGTTAACTTTTGGTTTCACACGGGACACGAACGCCGGTCTCCTGGGAAAGGAGTAGGCTATATTGTGCGAGACGAGAGATGTAGTTCACTGAGCGGTTTCACACAAAACTAAATGGTTCTACAACAAGCTGTGACTTTCTTGACTTGGAAATTGTCTTTTAAAGTCATGTGATATGCCTTTTTCACAGAAGACCTTTAGACACATCACAGTAGGAAAAGCACAGGTGTAAATAATGATGGCTGAATTCCATCCTCTGCTTTGATTTCAGGATCCAGGTAATGTGCCGGCTGATTTACCGTCTGTCTCACTGGGACACTTGAATAGAGCAGAGCCATCGTTAGTGTTATTAGTAACACCTGTACTTTTCTCACTATGACCAGTCAAAATGTCTGCTGCTAAAAAGCCCTATGCATGGCACAATTCAAATGGGATCAAAAACTCTGCCTCTCTATATCTTCATAAACCTTGCCCACCAGCTTAGAAACTTCACATTTTTACACAAAATATATCTCACACCAGCTCATAGCTTCATAATGAACCTTTCTGATTCTGGTAAATGTAACACCTGCTCTTCTGCTGTAATTTTTCACACAAAAAAGAAATCATCAGAATCAGAACAACAAGTGCTTTCAAGCAAGCTTGTTTTACTCTAAGAAGCTATTTTTACTCTACACTGTGATTATGCTGACATTTTTCGGCAGACTTAACAACTAAAGGCTCCCATTATTGGTAAATATATATGCAAAACCCTTTGCTATTATCTTTCATCTCTTTTATTCAGCTGCAGCATATAAATAGCGCCTGTGTCAGAAGAATCCCTCTCTGAGGTCTCTAGTAAGGTGGCATATTAAGAATTAAAAGAAATTCATTTATCTGCAGTCACTCTTTGAGCGCGGCTTGTAAAAAAGAGATGAGTTCTCTTCCGTCACTCCAAACGATAAGAGAGAGAGATAGAACTCATGACAGAAGGCAAAAGTGCTGATGGATTTATGGCAGACGGGAGAGCATCTGCACGCTGCAGTCAATTGCTTGTAAGACGAACCGAGTCATACTGTATATCCTCCAGACACCCTTCAACACATTTTCATTCTCTCACAGGTTACACGCACCAAAACTAAAATAAAGTTAGCTGTTATTCATTTAGTCAGAGGTGTCAGGGAGAGTGGAGCAGGCGGACTCAAATGCAGGAGATCACAGACAACAGGAAGTTGACAAAATCATTTTTAATTCAATCTCCAATGGCAGGCAAGCAAAACTGAAACTCTCATAACAAAACCAAGGATCCCACAAAGACTGAACTGAACACCAGCAGGACTTAAATACAAACTGATCTGACGAGAGGATGAAGTGCATGTGGGGAGATGGGCGGAGAAGCTTAGGTGAGGGGAATGAGGTGATTAGGCCGAGGAACGGGCAGCGAGCTGATTGGCTGGGAAGAACTAACAAGGCTGATTCAGAGCCGGTGTGTAGATGGGTAAAGGAGGGAAAGCCAGTACGGCTTATTATCCTCTTAAAGGAATACTTCACCCACAAAATGACAATTTATATACCAATTACTCATCCCGTGTTACCTTGAATTCTTGAAGAAAAGTTTGTTTTTCTCTCATGTCTCCACGGCGAATTAAGAATACAAAAAGTGAGATTAGTCTTGATGAATTGAAGTAAATGGGGGCCGCGTTTAACAACAGCAAAACTATATCAAAACATCCATTAACAAACTCGTCACACAACTCGTGCAGTATAATCCAAGTCTCAGTTATCTGGTCGTATGCTCACTTACTTCCCAAACACGTTCATCTTCACTAAAACCTCAATATTTAAAACACTTCTGCATTAACAGTCTCATGCTTTTGCAGGCACGCTACTCGTCCGTGTGAGGTTTTAGTGAAGATGCATGTGTTTGGGAAGTAGTGAGCATACGACTGAGACTCGGATTATACTGCACGAGTTGTGTGGGAGTTTGTAAACGGATGTTTTGATATAGTTTGGCTGTTAAAGTTTGGCCCCCATTTACTTCAATTCATCAAGCTTTTTCTCACTTTTTGGATTCTCCGTTCACCGTGGAGGCATGAGAGAAGTTTTCTTCAAGAATTCAAGGTTAACACGGGGTGAGTAACTGATACATAAATGGTCATTCTGTGGGTGAACTATTCCTTTAATATGACACATTAAGGGATTTATGTTCTCAGCAATAAATGATCAGTGTTTCTCTGGGTCAATATGTTGAAATAACCTACAGCTTACCGCTTACTCATTGAAACCTATGCAAATTTGGGGGGCAAGACAGTTTTCTTTCTTTTCTTTTGACATTTGTGGCTGAACAGATTTTTACCATTCAAACTGCATTTGAAACGTCCATCTTCCTTCAATTGTTTGCAATTTGAACTGTGAAAATAGCCCTTACCAATATCTCACAATGTTAGTTTATATATCAAGAACACAGGACCCTGGGTACATAGGGATGCTGACTAAATCTGTGTCGTTGTCTCTTTAAAGCTGATGTGCTGTAACTATCATATCAAAGCCATCTGTAATTTAAATGCTCACACTGGTAACTATTTTGTGAGGCCTGCCAGCTAAATGTAGGAGTAGGCCAGAGTGGTTTCTTTGTGTTGTGTCAGATTCAAGTGCTCTCAGAAGTGCGCTCCAGCTGCGTTCAGCACCGGCACTCTATTTATAAAAAGTGCACTGAGGCGTGGGAGGAGAGCATTATGTTGTGTCAATATTTCAGATAGCATCAACCACGGCGATGTGTTGCTCAAGTAAGAAGTGAGTAGAAAGGACATGTCTGTGTGCGTAGTTACACACAAAGACACACACACACACACACACAGTGGCCTGGCCTATAATCGTACCTATTTAAAATGCTAATTTCCTCTCTCCCGCAGGTGCCTAACTGTGTTTGAAACTAAATTGCTCGTCATATAGCAGGTCAATCTGAGCCTAATGAATTCATCCCTTCTCCCATTACACTTATCGATGCTGAACGGGTGGACGACAGGTGCGCCGAGTACCTAAGGGTTTGAAAGTAAAGCCCGCAGCCCCTTCTTGCTCTCTCAGATGGATTTCCACATCAGCCCCTGAATATTTTAGTATTTGGCTTGGCTGAGCCTTTGACCTGTGACCGTCTCCATTACAGGGGATGTTTTACTTATAGTGGTGCTCACTGACACTAAACTACCAATCAGGCTAAATCACCTGTCCCCAGTTGCTCCAAACCAGCTGACTTCTGACTCTGCAGGTGACATATTATGCTCATTTTCAGGTTCATACTTGTATTCTTGGTTTCCACCAGTGAGCTACCTTTGGTTCTGAGAAGTGAAGCCAATGCTGAAGTGCCTTAAACTTGCATTCTCTCTAACAGCCAGCAGGGGGCGACTCCACTGGTTGCAAAAAGAAGTCTCATTGTATAGAAGTCTATGAGAAAATGAGCCTACTTCTCACTTGATTTATTACCTGAGTAAACATTGTAAACATGAGTTTATGAGTGTTTTCAGTTCATGAAAGTTAATTAAAACCTTTTTGGCCTGAAATTGTCTAATTCAGCGTTTAGTTGTACTTAGCTCCACCCTCCCGTGTCACTTCTGATTGCAAAAAAACAATACATTCTCACTCCCAACTCGTCAAATACCGCCGCTTGGTCAGTGCCCCTCAATCGGAGACCGACGCACAGGGTACCCCTCTTATGTTACTTTTGGACGTAGCAGGGATGGCTTGTCAATATACGCTTGTAACATGCATAGTGTCCTTTCAAAATAAACTTCTGTTTTCACAGGAAGTTGGGTTTAGGCAACACAACCACTTAGGTAGGGTTAGGAAACGGTCGTGGTTGACGTTAATTTCACTGACTAACGACTCACGGGACTTACGATACCGATGAGTTACGTGACTAAAGACTGATTTTACCAATGTATCCTCATACAACGGTTTATATGATAAAAGTTATTTTGTGATTTGCGTGCGTTTTCCTACAAATGACCAGCAACACCAGCGCTGTTTTGTTTAGACAACAAAACTACTTGGTTAGGTTTATGAAAAGATCATGGTTTGGGTTAAAATCACTACGGAAGTGGTGTTACTTTAGTATGGAAGTGACAATAAATCAACACTGACTTGTGGTTTCACACAGGGACATGAACGGTTGAAAGTCTTGTGTTTGTTTGACCCATCCACCACCCCTCCTGGCCCACCCTGAATGGACTCTCACGCTATTAATACTAATTCATTTGCTCCGACCGTTGAATAATGGGTGGGTTTATATTGGAGTAAGTTGAAAGCCCGTTTCGCACATACTGTTGCTAAAGGGTGCCTCCGTGCGTCGGTTTCCGATGCCGAGGAGCACTTACCAATTATTGTCGAGTTGGGAGTGAGAACGGGTTGCAAAAAAACAACACAGCAATGGCCTAATACCAATATGGCGACGGCCAAAATGCCGAACTCAAGGCCTCAAAACAGCAGTCCGCAGTCCACAAACCAATGGGTGACTATACAGTCTGTGGTTTCTACTAGAACATGTTAACATGCTTTAACGTTCAAAATGCACATAATTTTCCTCATACTGCCTGAATATACCTGTATTCACCCTCTGTCTGAAACACTCCTGTCTCTTTAAGAACCTCTCCTGAAAAAGCCCTGTCTGCTCTGATTGGCTTACGAGAAAAATATGGTGCACCTTTACAAAGCTACAGTAGTTCTCAAGCTGTGGGTGATATATTCTAATGAGCCTGCATGTGATATCAGAAGGGGAGCCAAATCTGAATGTTGAATCACATGTTTTCTGATCTAGACAGCGCACAAAAAACTGACTCATTTCACAGTTTGTGGGTTAAATGGCACTCAGATACCCAAATGTATGAACACAAGCACTAAGAAAGACATAATTTAGCGGGGATTTATAACATACTTTACTCTGAGCATGTGCATGAAATATCGACTTAATAAAACTGGATGACAGCCATGGAAATGTAGAGGAAATATATAGCTCTCAGGATGGAGATCATTTCCATAAAAATATATCAACATGCATAGAGTATATACAAAGAACCTATAGGGTGTATTAAGTGTTTTCTGAGCCTGCGGCACTCTGTAATAATGCTATGATGTAAAACACGGGATGCATGATGGTGTGGGTGGATGGTAGGCACACAAACACACACATTGATGCTTTAGGCCAACAAGTAATTCTTGGTTTATCATGTCGAGCAATGATCCAATCCAAACTCAGTAAGTACAGTCTGTTCTTCATGTTCTCTGGTGTTCAAACCAGAACAGTCACACTTTAAGGGGAGACTCTACAGGTGAACAAGGTAAAACAATTTAAGTATTAGATACCACCATGAAACTTCCCCAGTTGATTACTGACATTAAGACAATTACTTATTGTTTAACAAGTTTTCGGAAATGTTATGTGCAAATATGCAAATGAGGCATTATCTTATTGAATTTGTGCTAATTTTCATACATTTCCTGAACAGAACTGTGAACATTGGATAAAGCCAGGTTCAAACTTCTTGTTTCAGTTTGTTGACATATTAGAGTCAAAGGGTTTTACAGAGGGGAATTTGGATATCTCTTTTTATAAATCAGAAAATACTGTCAATAGCCATAAAAACAAATCAATTGTGGGCATGTTTTTAGTGTGACGACCCCTCCACGCGGACAGGTGTCCCCTGTTTCTCTTTGCTTGTTGTGTGTTGCAGGTGCTGAATGGAGGGTCATCAGCGGCATGCGCTACACCTGGGCCCGGTGTGCTCTGCCCTATAGATACCTCCTCCATCCTGCAGTCTGACTCAACGGGAGAGTACCAGCAGGGATGACGACGGCTTGTGGTTTTCTTGTGTTCTGTTGTCCACATAAACTGTCATACACACCCAGTGGTGGAGGAAGTACGAACTCGGATATTTTACTTCAGTAAAAGTAGCAATACCACAGTTTATAATTACTCTGTCACAAGTAAAAGACTTCGTTCAAAATATAACTTAAGTAAAAGTATAAAAATATGTGGAGGACGACCAAGACCACAATAACAAAAGTACAAACATTCATAAACAACTGCCTGAGGCAGATCTTAAACATCCACTGGCCAGATATCATCAGCAACAATGATCTCTGGCAGAGAACAGGTTAAAAACCTGTTGAAGAAGAGCTCAGGAGAAGATATGGGGACGGATTGGCCACATACTCTGGAAACCGAGTACCAGCATCACCAGGCGGCCCTTAGATGGAACCCACAAGGCAAAAGAAGGAGAGGCCGGCCCAAGAACACTTGGCGCAGGGACCTTGACACGGACATCAAACAGAGCGGGCTGACATGGAAACAACCAGAGAGGAAAGCCAAGGACAGAAGACTCTGGCGGACTGTGGTCAACGGCCTATATGCTTCATAAAGGAGCGATAGGCTTTGAATGAAATGCAATGAATAAAAGTATTAGCATCAGTACAAAAAGTGAAAGTACTCATTATGAAGAATGGCCCATTTCAGAATAACATATATTATATATTATATACTTGGATTATATTTATTGATGCATTAATGTGTTCATCACTTTAGTGTTCCAGCTGGTAAAGTAGGAGCTTATTTTTTTAGTCTATATACTGCCGGGTAGCTTGTGAATTTCACCAAGGGATCAATAAATAGGCTATCTTTAGCCAGAATAATACATCATCATTTATTTGTTCATTATATTTAGTATTATCAATCTGAATCTGCTATGTAACTAGTGACTAAATGTATCAAATAAATGTAGTGGAGTAAAAAATGCAATATTTCCCTCTGCATTGTATGGAGTAAAAGTATAAAGTAGCAGAAAATGGAAATACTCAAGTAAAGTACAGTACTTAAAAAAATGTACTTAGTTACTTTCCACCACTGCACACACCCATACATGCAGTCCATTACTGATGTACTCACTACACATTTTACTGGTTGTTTTACATTTTGTTAGAAATTAATTCTCTTTTCTTAGCAGCCCACTCGAATGGGTTCCCATTTTTGACGCAGCTTTCGAGCCGGGCTGCGACATTAGGAACAAAATGTTGTATAATTCAGGCTAAGAATGAAATATAAAAACAAACCCCTCCGTCAAAACCTTCAGAATGTAGATAACCCATTCTCATCCCAACTCGTCATATACTGACGCTTTGTCAGACTCAACTTTTCGGTCGCAGTAAACACGTGCTTAATGGAAAGATACGGCATTATCAAATACTGACGGCTGTGACAAAGCGTCAGTATATGACGTCCTGGGAATGTGAACGGGCTGGTACTACCACATATGCAAAAAAAAGTTATATAAAGCATTTTGTGGCACATTTCAATTCACCCAGAAGTTTGGTATTTGTTGGTGCAATCAGCAGCTTTAGAAATGTGAAACATAGTTTGGTTGTATCAGCAAATCAATCTTTGGAAACATTTATATCTGTATTTTTAATTTTTGAAAGGAGAGGCTACTTGATTCCTCAGCATCCAGGCTTCCACTGACTGTAGATAAGTAGAGAAAAAAGGCACCAAAACCACACATACGTGCACGAGAAGAGGTCTAGTGAGCTGAATAAGAGTGTTGATAATGAAGAAAATACTTACTTTAGACCGAGGGAGGGCTTCCTCGCTGCTTCCTGCTTCTCACATGCCTGGTGGGCTGCTGCTGGTAAAAGCTCACATGGTGCTACGAGCTGATTTATAGCCGCTGTGTGCATTAAGTATTACATCACAGCTGGCCAGGAACTCTAAATCTGCCACTTATACGAGATTAGCTCCGTATTACTTTGGCTCTGCCCACTAACAAACACCATCCATCTCTTTTTGTTTTATTCTCTTTCTTTGTTTCTGTTTTCTGCTCTCATACTCACCGTGATGATGGAGAAGGTCTTTGTGGAAAATGTTTGGTCACTTATTGACGTTTTGATGCTCGATGTCCCCCTGTGACCTCTTACCTCCTCCCTTGTTGTTTGCTTCCATCCCTCTTCACGTCTCCCCAGCAGAGAGGCTGGATTGTTGTGTCGTGTTGCCGGGCTATGGAGGAAAATCATGCTCCCTCTCAGTTATCATTACCCGTGATTACTCTCTGTGGGCTCCAGAGTAATAGCACGGTTCAGATGGACAGTGAGGACATTTTTGACAATGTAGACTTATTACGCTTTTCCCACTCACTAAATTGAGTTAAGCTGTTGCTTCCATAACAAGTCTTCTGTCAGACTATAGTGGAAAGAAAACATCCAAAATACACATTTAGGTGTTTGTTTTACTACGTTGTCTGGTTGTGTTTGTGGATTTCTCCTAAATTCACCTAAAGTTAGCATCAGATAATGACTCATTTGCATATTTAAACATAAAATTTCAGAAAACTATTTAATTTAGTCACTATTCAAGGCACTATATGTATTGTTTACAACTTACAGAACACTTGACTTGTAGCCTAAATAGACGTTTTTATTTCTTATTCATTGTTGGCCATTGCTACTTTTTATATATATTTATATATACACCTATTTGTTCACATACTTCTGGACATAGCACTCCTGTCTATTTTTTACCTTTACTGCCCAGCTTTGTTGTCCTTGTCCCTAGCTGTTATTTCTATTTCTGTGTGAGTACATTGAGAGATGCAAAAGTCAAATTCTCTGATTCTGATTCAGATTCTGGTTTTCTCAAAATGAGTTTTTTCTCAGACTCTGAGACAGAAATCTCCACTTCAGCAGCACTTACATCCACCAAACTTTCCAGTTTCATTCCTGTCTATATTCTGAAGGTTTTACAGAGCGGTTTGTTCATATATCATTCACACGTCTCCCACGTCATACAAGATGTAATCACAACAGCATGGAGGAGACAGAACAACATCTAACCATCGGTCCAGACATCATCAAGACACCCAGAGCCTCCTCACATATAACTGTGAAGGATTCTGAGGCCTCTAAATTACCATGAAAATGAACAAATCATAAATTTCTGTCTAATACAATTTTTTGACGACAGTTACATGTACATGGGCTCACTTTAAAGTGGCAGTAGACGTTATATTTTTGGCATCATTGGGCAAAACGTCCATTATAACCTTTCAGCATATTGTAATTCAAGTGTTCTGAGAGAAAACTAGACTTCTGCTCCTCCTCATGGCTCTGTTTTCAGGCTTTAGAAAATCTAGCCCATGACGGGAAACTTTGACCAATCACAGGTCATTTCATTGAGAGAGCGCTCCTATTGTCTGTGCTCTGGTCATGTGACCGGAACTTGGCGTTCCTTCACCAGATTTCACAATGGCGGCCGCGTCACAAACTTTCTAATTTTACATCTAAACCGCGCACTACAAGATGATTCTGAAAACATTTGAGGCGAGAAATATTAACGTAACATAATATTGATTCATATTTGATCAGCGCTGCCTAGTTTGACCGTTTGGTCGGAGTTCGCGAGTGATTGACAGCCGGCTCTCATAGACAGCAGCTGGACAGCAGACCTCAGATCAGCTCTTACTTTTTGTTTACTTTCGGTCTGTGAAATCTTGCAGATGCCGTTAGGAGCACCGGAGGACACAGAGGCACATGATTTTTTTTTTTTTTCAGGTTACCTGTTTCATGTACTACTGTCACGACATAGCAACCGTTTTATAAAAATAACTTTTTTTAATCATATTTGCTCCAATCTCGCCTACTTCAGCTTTAACTCATTTCCATACAGCATAACTCAAGCTCCCACAGGCTGTAACTGAACCACAACACGTGTGTCTACCAAGACTTTATGTCACAAAGGATAACTATCTTCTGCGTCACCTTCAAACCTTGAACCTACACTGTGATTCTTCTTTTTTTTTCAAAGGGTTAAATGTCTCACGTTCTCAGGGGAATGAAACTAATCCAAAAGGGTGGATTATGCAAGAGGGGAACCTTAGCTCGGGCTAATACTCCTCTCCTGTCTGACAGTTACACCGTTCTTTGATGGTTGGTTTTATAGTGAGACGATGGGGAGTCAGGTGAACGTTGTTATGCTGCTGAGAGCAACAGGAGTAATGCTTTCATCCACCGTCAACATACAAACTTTATACATAGTCAACATGAAGAAACACATGCTAAGTATACCAGTGATTAAGATTATACACAGATGTGGGCATCCCTGTAGCTGGGAGGCTGCTCGCAGCGCTTTCCACTACATGAACAACAAACTAATCATGGCAACGAGGCTCTTCTGTTTGCATGCAAACTCAGCTGCCGTGTCTTCATGTCTGTCACACTAAATGAGCTGTGCATGTTGTCATGTTCAATGCATGTTTGTGCCTGTGAGAGAACATGAAGCATTATGATAACGAATGTCATGCATGGGATTCAGCAGGTTTTGTCATATTGTAATACATTTGATGTTTTATTCTAACAAGTTAATACAGGTGTTGAGTTTTTGTGGAGGGGTATCGAGTTTAAAGGGATAGTTCGGGTGTTTTAAAGTGGGGTTGTATTATCCATAGTCAGTGTATTACCTACAGTAGATGACGGTTGGTGTGCTCCGTGCGTCGAGAAACAGACAGGAGTACCGACACCAGAGCAAAGCAATACAAAGTGTAATGCAAAGGGAAAATCATATGAATAAATAAATAAATAAATAAATAAATAATAAATACATAAATAAATATAAAATAAATATAAAATAAATAAATAAAAAATAAATGCAAAAATACAGAGGAGTAAATAAATAAGGGAATTAATACACAGATAAATAAATAAAGAAGCAAGTTAAAACTGATATCAATTTATGTCACATTTTCTCAATTAATTAATGGATACATTTATTTTTATTATTATTTTTGCTACATTTAATGGCATATTTAAGTATCTATTGAGTCATTTATTTATTCATTTATTTTTGATGATTTTGTTCCGTCCTCCATACTCTTCCCCCTCTGTCCTCGGCTGACCACTCACACTCCATCGGCTTCCCCCATTGGCCTCCGCAACCAGAGCCAACCACCGATTGGCTGCGGGGGGAAAATTCAGAGGCAGAGGACTAGTTAATTATGCTAATCCACGAAACTGATAAGGAGACGGTTTTAAAAATTTAAAACCTCTGGAAACACGCACACGCTGAGGCAGTGTGGTTTAGAGAGAGAGAGAGAGAGAGAGAAAGAGAAAGAGAGAGGGAGGCTCTGTGAGAAAATATGAGAGTATTTTGTCAGAGTAAGCAGAGAGAGGAAGTTCAGGAGTCGTAATTAAGCTCTTTCCTTTTTCTCACAGATCTCCATCTCTGCATAATATTCGAGAACTAAATGTTTCCACGTCTCCATTTCTCCCTCAATTTCAAACCAGTAATATTAAACTCTAAATTCTCTGGATGCTGGACTTCTCCTCCCCCCACTCAGTTCCTCCTCTGTTGCTGGTGTGCTGCTGGCCTTTCCCCTCTCTTCTTGTTAACTGATGTCTGTGGGCGGATAACGCTGCTTCACTGATCCACAACTCATCGCTCTTTTTTTTCCATTTCTTTCTCATCTCTGCCCAAAAACACCCCATAATTCTCTCTGTGCACAAACACGTCATTATACTCTCTTTGGATTCTAGTGAGCAGCACCCAGTAGACTTTTAACGTATTGTGGTAACATTTTATAATACTGTACACAATAATGTGAGTAGTTACCATGCAGGGAACAAATGAGGAACTACTGAACCGTTAGTTGATGAGTAATCAAAGCTAATGATTAGTTAATTGAGAAACGAGTGAGGAACAAATAAGGAAGGAGTTGATAATTGATGAATCATTAATAAATACTTCTCTAATAATTCCTATGGAGGACTATATAGTAGGCATGCATCATTAAGTAATAATTAGTTCATGAATATATGTGAATCGATCATGATATTCATGATCTAATCATTACTTAATGATGCATTGATATAGAATCTCCCAGTCTGCTCTCTAGTAACTCATCATTATCTACTATATAGTCCTCCATTAGGAATTATCAGAGAAGTATTAACCCCTTAAAGCTCCTACTGGTACCATCTGAAACTAGACATTTTTTTTTAATTTGACCTCACTGTATAAAATGACCCGTGGTGACCTCTAGGATAATCACAGACTCATGAAACTTTACTGCAACAAACTACAGACCGAGAGCATTCAGAGGATGGATGACTTTCCTAGCTAGATTGACAATAAGGGGGTTTCTGAGCAGTTTACAGAACAGAAGTGCTCGCCATCCAATCGCCGAAAAATGCAATTCTTGCAGAAATCTCCAAATGTCAAAAGTTTTTGAAACCAAATCACAGCATGGCTTTTTCTACGGTGTTCCTCAAGGTCTTGGTGTCTTAATGTGGTATTTTGGAGGGATTATTGATCATTTCTTTATCAATTCTCAAGTGGTAAAAAATTGTTAAATTTAGCACCAAATCTGTGTAACAAATGGTATCAACCCAAAAATTGTTGCAACAACTTATGAGACATAATAGAGCATGGGAATGACCATCATATACTTCTAAACCCTTATACACTTTCACAATTTATTTTAATTAATTGATTAATGTATTTAATAATGAATTTGTATTTCTTACTCATTAACTAATGGTTCGCTAGCAGCCAGTTCCTCTTTTTTTCCCTAGTAACTACTCACATTTTTGTGTACAGTATTGTAGTAAAGTGTTAGACATATTGTTTCTCCTGACAAACTGTTTCTAAACTCATTTTCTTTTTACGATCAGCAGCCATGCGCCAGCTGTTATTGGATTTACAAGCCTTAGCTGTGGGACCAGTGAACTGCTCAATGCAGCGTTTTGTAAAACTACAAAATATGAGAGTCTGTCATCTTTTTTTAAGGGACTCTTTTGAGGAGACAGTGTAGCAGTGTAATGCAGGCTGTCCCACAACAGTCAAAGTGCAAAACTGCCTCTGCAGTCCAGCAAAAACACAGGAACCAGTAGAGCTCGGCAGTGCAGCGCTGCCTGCCAGAACTGCTGTTGCACTGTGAGGATACTAAACCGAGGAGGGGAAGAGGGAGCTGGATCGTCAGGAGCCCCCATCTCCCCCCCCCCCCGTCCCCCACCAGACTCCTCTTATGCTTCTCTCTCCGACATGCAGCCTAAATGTTCCACTTCTAGATATCAATGTATTCCAGGTGCAGCTGCTGAGGCATCAGAGGACAAACATCCTCCTCACCCACAACAACAGAGAACTACAAGAGGGCTTCTCACTCTGACAGAAAATGATGCCTCCTTCCACCTTCCCGGAGGCATCAAAGTGAGCGAGGAGAGAGATGAGACGGCGAGGAAGAAAGAAACCCAAAGTGTTCAGTGAATGTTTGTGTAGTTTTGTGCCAAATATATTTCCTGTGGTAAACAGCCTGGAGAATGGAGCCTCAATGCAACACAATCATCTGTTAGTTATGTAATTCTGCTTCTTAGACGTATGCGTCATGTCTCTAATATGAATGCACTGAAAGGAAATTAAGAACTTATAATAACAGTAATTTGGATGTGACTTGTGAGCTTGTGATGGGAGTTAACTGCGGAGTTAACAGACTTCAATGCATATACATTAAAAGAGAGAGAAAGAGAGAGGTGGGACAGAGCGACAGAGGAGGGGGATAGGGGAGAAATCGAGTATCTGAGGGAGTATAATTAACTCCATGGTCTGCCTCTCTGCAGGCCTGCGGCATACTGCTCTAAAATGCTGATTCAGTACACAGATAGACAGAGTAGCACGGGGAGGGAGACGGGGGGTGAGGAGAGGGATGCAGTAAGAGAGAGAGGGAGAGGGAGAGAGAGAGAGAGAGAGAGGGATAGAGTGTTTCAATGAAGAGAAACTGTGAAATGAAGCAATAGATTGACTCAAAAAGTCCCAAATGATGAAAGCAAAGAGTAAACGGTGAAGGCAGGAGTGAGAGTAAAAGCTTAAAGCTTAAATCAAAGTGATATACTACATGAAAGATCCGTAATATCAGAGTCAGTCACAGAGGGTAGATGGTGGCGATACTTTATAATGTGATAATGCAGGTTATCTGCAGTCAGTGGTCGACTTTAGTGAGCGCTGAACATCTGCAGATGCTTCAGAGACAGCAGCAGTGCAAAAAACTCACTGCGTTATCAAGAGAACAGCGACATCTAGAGGTGTGACAATAGATTTGACCTGCACTGAATTTGTACTGATAGATGTTGTCAGGAAAAGGGCATACATTGCAACAAAACCACCACGAAAACTGTCAATCATCTGTGTATTCCCGCACTCACCATTTGCACTGTGATCTCTGCACATGGACTAACTGTACATACACAGAACACAATTTCTTTAACACATTAATGCGTACAGTGAAGATACTGGTATCATATGAAACTAGAAAAACCCAATGAATCCACTGGTACCAACCATGTCATACTAGCTTGTCGGGAAGGAGGTTAAATAACGCTCCAAAGTTGCGCTAAATTTTGATGAGGAAAAACTGGCATGGCCATTTTCAAAGGGGTCCCTTGACCTCTGACCTCAAGATATGTGAATGAAAATGGGTTTTATGGGTACCCATGAGTCTCCCCTATACAGACATGCCCACTTTATGACAATCACATGCAGTTTGGGGCAAATCATAGTCAAGTCAGCACACTGACACACTGACAGCTGTTGTTGGCTGTTGGGCTGCAGTTTGCCATGTGATTATTTGAGCATATTGTTTTTATGCTAAATGCAGTACCTGTGAGGGTTTCTGGACAATATTTGTCATTGTTTTGTGTTGTTAACTGATTTCCAATAATAAATATATACATTTGCATAAAGCAGCATATTTGCCCACTCCCATGTTGATAAGAATATTAAATACTTGACAAATCTCCCTATAAGGTTCATCTTGAACAGATAAAAAATGTGCAATCAGCCCTAGTCTGTGTGAATTTACCTTAAAAAAGAAAGACATACACCTGACTAACAGAGGTTGTCCCGGGTCACAGAGCTGTGTGGGGTGCTGACCCACTAACAGAGGGGTTAGTCACAGTTGACAGTAGTCAGTCTGTCACCGGGCTGGGAGGGGGGGACAGCTCACATCTATAATGCATCAAGCTGAGTGTCAGGTAAACTGGAGACAAGGACTCAACAATGGAGCCAATAAATACTGGAGAGAGATGAGAAGAATAAATACTTTGAATTCACAGAACACCAAATAAACTTTTTGGAACTACTATACACCGAATATCTAATGCATCATAAGCAGATTTCTGTTTTTAAGTTATGGATGACATCAAAACCACAGATTAATATCACATTTTAATTTTTGCAATTAAAAACTGTCGATGGCTCCGTTGTATTAGGTTGAAGGCAAAAACCTCAGACACAGATAACTCAAAACCTGGATTTATTATTTGTATTGTTTATTTTTATGGCTTCACTATTAAATCAAATAGAAATATTCTAGAAAAAGAAGAGTGTTTGTTCTCTTTGGGATCAGGTACCAGCACGTAGAGATACAGATTCAAGGCAGGCTGGTGATACAGGGTCTGATAAAATGTGCAAATGAAAGTCACTGTTGCTACTTAAACATCTGTGGTTTGTGTGTTACAGTATGACACAAGCAACGGGGATAGAAGGTGCATTCTTCTTAATAATTTAAATTTAAACACACTCACAGCAGCACTAACGTTTACATACATTTAAGTATGTTCTGATTTCCATGAGAGGAGCTGCTTATAGTCAGTAGTGTGAACACATGTAGTGTAAACATATGATGAAACACATCATATAGAGGCCATAAAGCAGGAAATGTTCATATTCAAGTCCCTGAAAAGTTTCCCTTGTACCTTAAAAAGCTTCCTCCAAAACCTCACTAGCTGAGCAGCGGAGGTTTGTGCTCAGAGAGGATGAGCAACACTTCCACACTGCAGCTGCTCTTCTGTTTTCAGCCGTGTCCGGTCACCTCGCTCTGTGTGTCTGAGGTCCAATCAGGTTGATCGCTGTCTCTCGGCAGGAAGCCCCAAGTCTTTAGCAGAGCGAACCGCTGAGCAGGAAGAGTGGAGAAGTAGTCCCTCTGTTTCTGAGAGTAGATCTGGACGGGACGGACGACGTCTCTGTAGCTCCAGTCCTGATGATGCAAGATTTCTTTGATTAACTTTGATTTATCATATATTTAATTACAGGATGAAAACTCATCTGAGCATATTGTACACTGGTGCTGTGTTTAACGTCAGGGAAATGTACATAGAAACACATAGAAACACAAGCAATCCCATTTTACCAAAACAAACAAGTCCACCATCGGTTACGTTAATCGGAGTATACACTGCTGCATGTAAACGGGAATACTAGTGGAATATCCATTTCATTAGCCATGTCAGTTTAGTAGGAATATTGTCTTTTTTGGAATAAGGGCAAAAACTGGAATATTTTGTGCATGCAAACGTAGTCACTGTATAGACTCATACAAAAGTAATCCCTCTCAATCATCACGTATGACACCCTAGAAGTGTGTGCTGGTGTCTGTATCTGCAGAGACTCTGCAGCCCTCTGCCTGGACCAACTTTGAATATTACGTTTGCAAACCACAACCTGACAAATCCTACTCACTCAATGTGCCTTTAAAGTAGAACTCAACAATGGAATAAAAGATTTGCTTGTAAATCAAATTGAAATTAATTGAATTTTAGCAAAACACAGGGTCTCAATATGTAGAAAAAAACATTTTGTTCTATTTTTGTGTTGAAAACTACAATGTCCTCTCGTGACACAGACTTCATAACAACACAGGATTCACTCATCTCTGCATCTACTGTACCAACAGAGTGAACTGACAACTGAAATCTTCCCAGGAGGGGGCTCATGGGACAGAAACCTCCACTACTGGGCGTCTCTTATCTAAAGGCCATCTGTCTGGAGGTCTTGGACATGAAACAGTTTGGTCTCCCCTGGTGTCCATTTAATGTGTGTGTGTGTCACAGATGTTATGGCTAACAGTTCTATACCTGCCAGCGGAAGTTGAAAGCCTCCAGCAGCTGTATCCTGTCCTCTCTGGAAGGAACACAGTCAGGAGGAGCCGGCTGCACCATCTCAGAGCCCACCGTCACACCTCCGAACACCAGCAGGGCTCTGATGGCAAACCAGCCCCCGAACCTCGGGTGCACACACACTCCGAACATCTTCTGCAGGTTAACAGACGAGGAGAGGTGAGGAGATGAGAATGGAAACACACTGCACTAAAAAATATAAACAGCAATGCTGAGGCCATTTTAAATCCTCATGAATGTTACTTTTTCAGCCCAGGGTTGGTCTCTGACGTCAGACTGTTGGTAGTAGAAAGCTGCTCCAGACACATGAGCCGCCGTCTGCGCCAAGAACTTCGGCTTCCTGCTGGGCAGCAGCTCGTAGTCGTACCTCACATCCACCTCCTGACCTGGGAAACACTGCAGGGCACGGACAGGAAACTCATCATGAAAATAAATAGTCATAGTTGCAATCCTATCGGGACATATTGGGCAACATGATGACATATATTATGAGATCATACAGTTTCATTATGGCCGAGTTAAAGGAACAGTGTGAAGCATTTAGAGGCAGACAATTGTTAATAACGGCTTTTGTTGATAAAATTGTTAATAAAACAGCTTACTACTACTACACCGCTCACCTGAGAGACAGCAGAGGAGACGCAGTGTTTGACACACTGGTCTATGGGGTCAGACAGCGCCTGGCAGCCTCTCTCCTCCATGAAGGGCAGGAAGGCTTGTTCAAACATCGCAGGAGTGCTGAGCACCACCACGGCCAGGCTGTCATCTGGGTAGGCCAGGCGGAGGGAGGGAGTAAGCACCGAGTTATACCAACCAACCTGAGGGACAGAGAGGCACAGTACAGAGTTATACCAACCAACCTGAGAAACAGACAGGCACACAGCCAGTAACAAACAGTATATACACTCAGTGGCCACTTTATTAGGTACACCTGTAGAGTTTATTACAGTCCAATACAGTTCTGCCATAAAGTTTACTTTTATGCTCCTTGTATTTACTTGTATACATATTATTAATCTATATATAGGTTCATACAACTCATTCTCATATGTAATGTTCATCCCATATAATATTAATTTAGTCCCTATGGACATATTGGCATCTGTACTAACCGTTCCTGTATATTGTATAACTTATGACTCAACCTGTATATATAAAATATATTCTCTAAATATTCATCTTATATATATTCACTTAGTCCCATATACATATAGCTCTATGCACACAACTTCTCTGTGTATAGATATAAATATAACTCCACCTGCATATATAATTTATTCTTTATAATACTCTAATACAACATTTCATCAGTATGCAACTTATACTTATACTTAATACTCTTATTCATCAGAATATAACATGTGTCTATCCTTTGCATCTTAACTGCAATCTGTATATATGTATATGTCTATTTTTATACATCACATTAATACTCATTTGTATATATTGTTGTTAATCAGCACTTTACTAGTTTGCACTCTGGTTAGATGTAAAACTGCATTTCTTTGTACTTTGTAGTATGTGCAATGACAATAAAGTTGAATCTAATCTAATCTAAAAAAATAAAAATAGAAACACCTCTCAATATAATGTAGTCCAGTACAACACCACTGCAAACTACAACCTCAATAATAAACATATTATTACATTTACCCATTCCCTATAATGTAAACTAAAGCTGAACATCTGGCAGAGCTGTTGCATTGAACAGCATACTGTATGAACAGTAGGTCACTGATGTACAGGTCGATGGAGGTATTAAATTGTATTTTTCACACTTTGAAGCCCTTCTTACTGTCAAGGCTACACATAAAGAAATAAATTAGTGCCACAATACCTTCAGAGGATAGACTTCAAATCCATCTTTTGATAAATAATCCTCCAACAGTCCTGTTATACCTTCCACATTGGCAGTGGAAGCAGCCATTGCTGCATGTCAACACAAACGCTTTGCATTGTGGGATATGGAGTTCTTTGGCTAATCAATGTCAGAAATTCAGCTAGACTCTTTTTCTGCAATTATTTATTCTGACAAAACAAATGACTACAATACAACATACAATATTTATTGTTTTTTGTTCATTTTTTAATTTTTTATTAATTAATTAATTTTTATTATTATTATTTTTTATTTGCACATATATAAAACTGCACAAAATCCAGTCAATGAAAAAATAAACAAGAAATGTGTCAGGAGAGGACAAGAAGCCACAGGCTTATACAAAGGAACTCCCCCCCCAAATCCCAGGAGAAAAAAACACAATAACAAAGAATATTTATATATGTATATATATATATACAATATTTAGACCCTTGACACAGTTTTAAATGTAAACATTCTAAATGTGTCCCAGTTTATTTCCTGGTTGCAGTGTATGCTAATGTCATCAGCTGACAGGAAGTACACATGGACTCAAGCTGTTGCCTAGCTATGCAATTCTGTTGCAATTCCGTCAAAATGCGCTAAAACGGAGCGTTTCATACAGAGGGTGAATACAGGTATATTCAGGCAGACATTATGAGGAAAATAACGTTTTTTTTTAACATAACAGCATGTAAACATGTTCTAGTAGAAACACAAAATACAAGTATGAACCTGAAAATGAGCACAATATGGGACCTTTAAATGGTTAATATTTTTGTTACACTTTGTTTAGCTCTTTTTTTACTGTGTTAGCTGATGCATTTTGTTTTTTTTTGCAATATCCCCTTTGCTGCTGTACACTGCAAATTTCCCCCAATGTGTGACTAATAAAGGAATATCTTATCTTACAATCTACTACAATACCCAGAAGCCCCCGTGCGGCTGCGTCCTACGTCATCACGTTGCAGTTATGGGCTCCTGGATTTAAAAGTGGAGTCGCCAGGTTTTCTGTGAGTAGCCTTTTAGCCAGCTAACACAAACATTTACATCGTTCTCCTTTAACCTGATTTATTCTGTTTTCAGCGTGCGTTATGTACTCAAACGAAGACACCACTCAGTGTCTAGGAAACGGTCAATAAGCACTCTGTCAGCTCAGACAGTCAGGTAACGTTGTGAAGGCTTGTCAGGTAGAAGTCAGCCTGCTAACTGGAGTTAGCTTTGGTTTAACTGTCTGACCACATCTTCAGATATTTAACGTGTGTTACATCCCCTTTAGCGTTAGCTGGACGTGTTTAGTGTTTTGATGTGTATATATATTTGGGAGCCAGCCAGCGTCTACTCTGCTGAAGTGTCCTTGAGCAGGAGGTTCTTACATCCTTTCCAGTTTAAATCTGATGCTGGAAACTGGAGAGATATGAAACTGAAGTTAGCTTCTCATTCGACTTTATTATATTTGTGATAATGCAAAAATAGCACTGTGTTTGTCACATCTAGACCACATTGGACCAGGTCCAGATTCAAGACCACTATACTTAGACTGGTCAAATCTGGACTAGAGAAGCCAGACACTCTTTAAAATACAGTTGAAGATTTGTGAAGCCTTTTATTGTATTTGTGTAAATGCAAAAAAGGGAAGTTTTACTGCTTTTCTCCACATCTAGACCACATTGAACCAGGTCCAGATCAAAAACCATTATGCCTAGATTTGTCAAATCTGGACTAAATTATCCAAGAGAAGCCAAAGACTCTTTAAAACACAGTTTCAGAATTGTGAAACCTTTATGCTATTTGTGTGAATGGAAAAAATGGAGATTTGGACTAGGTCTCTTTCAGAAACCACTATACCTAGACTTGTCAAATCTGGACTAGTTTATCCCAGAGAAGCCAGAGATTCCTTTAAACACAGTTTCACATTTGTGAAGCCTTTTATTGTATTTGTGTAAATGCAAAAAAGGGAGATTTTACTGCTTTTCTCCACATCTAGACCACATTGAACCAGGTCCAGATCAAAAGCCATTATGCCTAGATTTGTCAAATCTGGACTAAATTATCCCAGAGAAGCCAGAGATTCCTTTAAACACAGTTTCACATTTGTGAAGCCTTTTATTGTATTTGTGTAAATGCAAAAAAGGGAGATTTTACTGCTTTTCTCCACATCTAGACCACATTGAACCAGGTCCAGATCAAAAGCCATTATGCCTAGATTTGTCAAATCTGGACTACATTATCCCAGAGAAACCTAAAATATAGTTTCAGATTTGTGATACCTTTATACTATTTGTGAAAATGCAAAAAAATAGGGATATTTCACTTTTATCACATCTAGACCACATTGGACCAGGTCCAGTAAAAACCACTATACTTAGACTTGTCAAATCTGGACTAGATTATCCCAGAGACTCTTTAAAACACACTTTCAGATTTGTGCAACCTTTATTATATTTGTAAAAATGCAAAAAAAACAAAGGGTGATTTCACTGTGTTTTTCACATCAAAACCACATTAGTCCAGGTCTCTTTCAAAAACCACTATACCTAGACCTGTCAAAACTGGACTAGATTATCCCAGAGAAACCTAAACTATAGTTTCAGATTTGTGATATCTTTCTTTTTTTTGTGAAATGCAAAAAATAGAGATTTTTTTTTTTTTTTTTTACATCCAGACCACATGGGACCAGGTCCAGATCTTAAACCACTACACCTAGATTTATCAAATCTGGACTAGATTATCACAGTGAAGCCAGAGACTCTTTAAAACACCGTTTCAGAGATTTTACTGCTTTTATAGACCAAACTGGACCAGGTCTCTTTCAAAAACTACTATACTTAGACTGGTGAAATCTGGACTAGTTTATCCCAGAGAAGTCAGAGATTCTTTAAAACACTGTTTCAAATTTGTGAAACATTTTATCATATTTGTGAAAATGTAAAAAAAGGGAGATTTCACTGTTGTTTTCTCTCATCTACACCACACTGGATCAAGTTCAGATCAAAAACTACTATACTAACTTCAGCATCATCCTGGAGATCAATTAGGTAGGCTCATTACATTATCAGACAGCCTGCGCATTCTGGCACCTCAGCTATATTTAGCAGCTGATAAGCGTCACTAGAAACATGCAAGTATCGTGGCCTGCTGTAATTGAATCCCTCACAAAGTGTCAGAGATCTCTGCTAGGTTGTTACCTCACCAGCCAGCTCCTAGAACCCGTCTAAAGTTACTGTATCACCTCCCCACGGTGGTTTTTGATGTTGTAACGTCAGTCAGGCCACACAACACTGTCTCGCATGACGTTTTCTTCACCAAGGATCAAGAGTTAAACCGACTGATGCTAATGAATGATGCATTTAACAATTTGATGCATTTCTTTCTAGTTCAACTCCGACATGAACTGGGACAATCAGCTGAGCTCTATCCTGTCAGTAGCAGATGGCAGTGTTGCCAAAATGAGGGTGAGTAGATTTAAATTGCCTTCCCTTAATTTATTAGCTGGAAATAACAGAAACTAATATTTTAAAGAGTGTGCATGGTCTTTGTTATGGTACATTAAGGCAGTGAAAGGAGTAAACAACGTAGGAGAGCCTTCACTGTGCTTTTGTGGTCAGTTGTAAATTGTCATCATTAGAGCGATCTGTAGATGGCAGTAATGCTCCACTAAACTTTTAACAGGGTAATTTAGTTATGTAAATTAAAGATGCGTACTGATAGTGAGAGTCTGGAAATTCCCTTTTGGTTTGAAAGTGTTTTTATGTGTCCACAGGAGAGACTGACCTCACCAGGGAAATTCACCAAAGGAGGAGAAGGTGGGTTGTTGTTGTTTCTGAATATGACTAAAAGGTGGAAACACCGATATGTCTATATTTCACAGTAAAGGTCAGATAACTATAGGAGCGACAGTGGTGTGAACTGATTTTGGTTTAAGCATTTCGTGAGCAACCTCCCTCGCCTCTTCCTCTCCAGATTTGTTTACAGCGAGGGAGAGGAGTCATGATTCAGATTTGGGCCCTCCTGCTCTTCCTCCTCGAGTGCCCCTCCTCCGACAGCTCTCCCCGTCTCTCAGTCCTGCTGTTCAGTGGGCAGACCTAGCTACTGTCCAGTCACAACTCCAGATACAGAGCCAGGTGTGTTAATATTTGTTTAACCAGGCCAGGTGTCAGATAGTACGTTATGTTTGATAGTGTTGTTTTCATTGACAGAACTCATTTTTTTCCCCTTGATGTGTTTTCAAGGCAATTGAGTCTCTCACCCAGAAACTCCATGATGTTGAAAGGGAGAGACAGTCTCAACAGTTTCACATCCAGACGCTACAAGGTAAACTCCTGCACCATCCATGACTACTCACCTCAGTTTATACTGGGCCACGTTATCCCCTCACAAACACAGCAACACCTGACTCCTGTTATTGTCAACTAGGAGAAAGGTTTTCTTATCAGGTTCCATGCTGTTTAATGTGTCACACCCAAACTAAGTTAATAGGTCACATATGAAAAATAAACAGCACCCAGAGACTGTCAAGTGTTTTTAAGCTGCTTGTTGCATGCAGCATTTCAACACCAGTTAATCATTGATACATTAGTTTTGACACTGTAGCCTCCAAAATATATTGTTTTAATTAAGTCTGATAAACAAGTGAATTTGGGAATCCAATTTCAGAGAATTGGTGCTCTCATATCTTTTAATACTATACTTTATTTTTGGATCATCCAAGTTTTGTCTCACCTTCACTTTTATTCAAAACACTTCAGCAAAGCTTCTAGCAAAAATCGGAAAATTCGCACCATACTTCCTCACTTCATCCCTCCTTCCGGGCCCTGTTACTTTTAGTGTTGAATTTAATATATTACCATTTGAATATAAAGCAGTGTGCATCCCCAATGGAATAAAAAAAACTCCTACTATTTCATTATCTCAGTCCTTCGATGACTTTAAAGGGGACATATCATGAAAAAATCACTTTTTTAGTACGTTTGCTCATACATTTGGGTATCTGGAGTGTCTACCAACCCACAAACTGGACAAAAGTTTTTGCTAAATGAATAAATGTCCAATTATATATTGATGTATATAAATGATGCCTAACTACCGTCCTAAAGTTCAGATCCCCTAAAACTCTGCCCTCTCTTCTCCCTGCCAACCCCTCTACTGTCTGAAAAAAAAGCAAAATATACTCATCAAGGGAGGATTCATTCATAATTAAAGACATTAATAAATAATTTGGATTCATTCTCAAGGCAGCGAAAGGAGAAAAAAAAAAATCACAGTGACCTCTTTTCCAGAGGAGGTTCAGCGGCTGCGTGAGGAGCTGAGGGAGAGGGCCGAGTCGAGGAGGGGACAAAGTCCAGGAGCAGAGAGGAGGATGGAGCAGTGGAGGAGAGAGGTTGGACGTGAGCTGAGCAGCCTGCGGGGACACATCAGCAGAGCCACGTCGCTAGGCAACCTGGATGAGAGGTGCATTAGGGGTGGAGCTGAGGGTGGGGGGGGGGGTGTAACTGCAGACTAAACTGATGATAGGTCCAGCTCAAGATTGAAATGGGTTTGCTGCAAGGAAGGTGACATTTTCATTTCAGGTATGACAGAAAATAAATGACAACACAACTTTATCTTCTTTCTTTTTTCCCACAGTTTCACCTCAAAGCTCCGCCGAGAGGAGCTGGAACACCTGCGGAGAGAGGTGGACCAACTGAAAACACAACTAAGTGAGTCACATACTGTACACACACATTATACATCATGCTCTTGCATTGCACCGTGTACTAAGCCCCAATGCTGGCCTCCAAAGAAAAGGCAAGCACAGACTTGTTCACAACTCTTTCTTCTCCTCCTGACAGGGAGACAGGGGGAGGACATGTTCCTCCAGCAGTCAGAGGCCAGAGAGACCAGGAGACAGTACGAACACAGCTGCAAGGTACACACATACATTAGATCACACAGGTTGCTTCTGAATGTGTGGTTTGTATTCTTTCAGATCCTTAACCTCTCCTTTTGTGCGCTTTGTTCAGACGCTGGAGGAGCTGACAGACAGCTACGGAAGTCACAGCACTGATCTGGCAAAGACGGTTTCTCAGTATTCTCACACACAGCAAGAGGTCCGCCAGATCAGGTACACGTGTGAGCGTGTGCATGCATGTGTGTGCGTTCGTCTTTCTGTGAATTAAAGGAACAGTGTGTAACATTTCGGGGGATCTATTAGCAGAAATGGAACATAACATGGCTGGGCGATATGGCCAAAATCTTCTATCACAACATAGGTAATTTCATATCTCGATAACAATATACAGTATATCACAATATAACAGGTTTTCTGGAAATTCAATAAATAAATAGTCTATATAGTATATGAAATAACCACATAGTAAAGCCTATTTCTGTATACTCCTGTGTGTATTAAAAACTTGACAAATTAAAAGTATTTTCTCATTTTAAGAACTTGAGTGCAAAATGAACATAACAATTTTAAGGGAAATTATAGAGAAGAAAGAAAGAAATATAGGCCCAGCCTATATCACGATAGAAACAATATAGAAAAATATATAGACATTTTGCTATAGTTTTGATGATGTATATCATCATGTTGCCCAGCCCTAGAATATGATATTCATAACTATGTTTTCATTAGTGTAAAGTCATCTGAAACTAACAATCGTTGTGTTTTTGTTAGCTTAGAATGAGCCCTTCATATCTACATCAAAGAATAGAAGCAAAGAGACGAAACTCTGGCGTTCTTTTGACAGCCACTGTCGCCATTTTGGACTGCTTATTATATTTATAATATTTTATTGTTCAACACAAACCATTTCAGTAGAATATGACAATGGAAGAGAAAAAAATGTGCTTTACTTTTGTAAGGCACTTTTTAGGTGGACGTTTTACTGGCGTCCGGTAGTCACTTTCAGTCCAAAATGGCGGAAGCGTAGCTCTGCTGCTGCAATGGAACGAACATTTGACTTTCACTTCTTGTGTTCTTTGTCTACATACAAAGCGGGTCCTCTTCATGGAGTCCGCTACGTTGCTCCACCATGTAGCCTATAACAGACAAACCAAACACTGACTCTAGTGAGAGCTTTTAGAGTTTTTACGTTATCGTAGTTCTACGACACACTTGGGAAATTGCGGTAACGTGAGCCGCAGAGTGCAAAACCGTGGTACCCCCAGCCGCCGTCTGACTTCCGTTGCTCCTAAAGTAGTGTTATTATGGTAAGGATGGCCTCTGAGCAAGACGAACAGCGTTACCACGGTTTTGCACTCGGCTGCTCACGTTACCGCAGTCTTGGAAAGGGAGGAGTGAGCGGAGGGGTACTCAGTTGGTTGCAATCTGCAACCACACCACTAGATGCCACCAAATCCTACACCCTGTACCTTTTTAACTTACGTTGCATTTAATGTCTTTACAACAGAACAACTGTGTCAGAACTGCAGGAAGAGGTCAGGAGACTCATTCTCAAAGAATGCCAACCATTACCTTTGTTGTCAGCGCACACATCAGGCAAGTCTCTCTCCGTCTCTGGCTCTCACACACACACATTTACACAGCATGATAAAACTATTTAACCATGTCTTTCTATTTGATTCAGGGGCATCACCGCTCCCTCTTCCTAGCAGCCCCAGTAGAGGGGTCAGAGTTGAAGAGGCGGACTCTGACTCAGAAGACTTCAGCCCGACCCCGAGCCTGGCTGAGGTCAGCTCAGATGATCTGTCATGGCTGGATGACAAAGACCCTGGTGAGGACGAATGCTTTCGGAATAATAAAAATGCACCCAAGCATGGTTGCCTTGTGCACCTACAGGTTCTGAAATACAGCGTGCTGAGTCATCAACGGCACGTGTTTCCATCATATCATTTTCATAAGCCTGCTGTCCACCTACATGTGCACCAACACAAACACGTTCACAAGCTTCAACCGAGAGAGAATGATAAGCCGGGCACCAGATGGACACAGACTGATGGCGGTTTCAGCAAGATGGGACGTGTAGTTTTCCCTCCCGTCCTTCCCCCACACATCTGGCTCAACCTGCACTCTGATTCATCCCAGTAGGTCTGACTCAGCACTCGTCTGTGTTTGCCATTTCAGCATACACTTTAGGAGGTAGGAATAGTTTGACATGCTGGGAAATGACGTGTATTCGTCTCTTGCTGAGGGTGATCGATAGATACCACTCTCACATCTTTTCTTGAGTCTCTGCTGGTTGCCTTGCAGCCTCAAGGTGACGACAGGAATACAGGAAGTCACTGTACCAGCCAAGAAATAGTCCTGTACACATCCCCCGTAAAACTACCATGTGTCGTTTTTACACCTCAGTTTTTGTGTGGCTTAAACAAAGGAGATGTAACGTGTTGATTAGTGAGCTTTAGAGGTGCTGGTGGGTGGATTTTGTTACATTAAAGGGATAGTTTGGGTGTTTTGAAATGGGATTGTATGAGGTACCTATCCATAGTCGGTGTATTACTTACAGTAGATGACGGTCGGCACGCCCCCAGTTTCAATATATTTAGAACATTTTCAGTGCTGTACCTTGCCGTCAGACAGCCCTTTCCAACGGGTAACTGAAGCTGTTATATCCAGCCATGCTCTCTACAAACCCACCAAACTCCATTGACAAAAACATTCATTTTACTTTGCAAAACGCAGGAGTTGCTGGTCTACCACTGCCTCGATCGGTTCATTTGTTTGTGTTATTGTGTAACTTTGGTGAATTCGATCTAACCCTTTGAAACACTAAAGTCACACAATAACACAAACAAAGTAATCGATTGAGGCAGCGTTAGACCAGCAACTCCCATGATCTGCGAGGTCAAATTACAATTTTTGTCAATGGAGTCTGGTGACTTTGAAGAGAGCATAGATAACAGCTTCAGTTCCCCGTCAGAAGGGGAAACAATCCACCATTTTAATCAAACTCAGGTGCGGTTTCTTTGAGCAGTTGTGAACGCAGTAATTGTACTCAGGTGCGGACCAAAACAACCCGTCCGAGACGGCTTGTGAGAGGTTGTCTAGATCAGTGCCGGTCAAGGTGAAAAAACTTTGACAGCAATATATAAAAGTCTGTGACTCCCAGCATAAAAGTGGCAGCTCTCGAGAATCAGCTAAATTATTTAAAAGTTTTGTCCGCTTTAATTTGTGCACTGTGAAACCGAACCAGACTAAATAGAAAAGGAACCAAGAGTATCCACTTCACTCTGATTCAGACTAGCCAAATGGACTATGGCTTGTGAAAGCCCCCTCTAGAGAAGTGTCTCCTGACTGTAGTTTCATGTTTATCATACCAACATGAGAGTGGTATCGATTCCTCTCATCTCGCTCATGGCAATAAAGTGAATAAGTGTATTTCCCAAAATGTCGGATTATTCCTTTAAATATATCGCAAGTTTCATGATGAAGGCAGAGAAGAAGTGTAAAAGAGACTAGAATGAAAGAAAATATTCAAATTAGTAATAAAAGCAAAGTGAGAAATGTGGTCTGGAGATGTAAAGCACCGTTGTGTTAAAGTTTGTAGACCCACTGTGTTCTTCCATCTGCATTTAAAGCAGTAACGCTCTAATTTCCTCTCCAACAGTTTCTGTGAAGCCAGTCATTTCTTGGGAAATTTGGTGCCCTGTGTATTTGTGTATTTGTGTGTGAGCGCATGCACAGCTCACCCCTGAGACTTACTGTAACAGAAGGTCCATGTTCCCGGAAGAGATTACAATCTCTGCTCTAAATGTTTCCCAGAGTGATTTAGGCCCATGAAGCCAGGCTAATTTGACAATTGCATCCACACATGCACACACTCATACTGGTACACACAGTTGTTATGGGAAAACATTTGAATGTCTTCCAGCCTAATCCCACAAGAGCCACTCAGTCAGTCACACACACACACACACAAAGTAACGGCTCCTTCTCTGCTCTTCACCTCTGCCAGCTCTTCATCAGAAGCCACGAGTACGTCTCAGCGTTCAGTCCAGACGGAGCGATTTTGCTGGTCCGGGATCAGATCTGGAGGACGATGATGACAACGATGATGAAGGTGATGATCTCCTTGATGAAGAGGTGAACCCAGACTTAGGATCTGATCTAAGTCTTGATGACCTCTGACCTTTTTTATAAGGTAATTGAAGGACTCGGTAAGGATTCAGCAACATGAAGACATTTTTTCTGGCTTCTCCAATACACTACCTGAGATGTATTATTTCTTTTAAAATCATCTGATCAGTACCGTTTAGAGTTACAGCCCTATTCTTAAAACCAAAACTGTAAAAATAGAAGTAGTCATGATAACACAAACAGCCATATGGCTAATTTCCTTTGTGGTCTCAAGGGAAAGGAAACAAAGGACGGCGAACAGCAGGCATGGTAACAGGCACATACAAATAACAACAAGTCATCCTACTTAGTGTTATTACTGTTTCTTAAAGGGATAGTTTGGGTGTTTTGAAGTGGGGTTGTATGAGGTACTTATCCATAGTCAGTTTATTAACTACAGTGGTCAGCACGCCCCCAGTTTGGAGAAACAGACAGGAGTAACAGCACGGGAGCAAAGCAATGGACTGCTGTGGACGGGGGCAGCAGCAAAACAGATAGATTTAGACACCAAAGAAAATCAATATCAGTTTAAGTGTACACTATATTTTGAATATTTCCACCGCTTTACTTTGCCGTCAGACATCCCTTTCTGACGGGGAACTGAAGCAGTTATCTATGCTCTCTTTAAAACCACCAGAGTCCTTTGACAAAAACAGTAATTTTACCTCGGAGAACACGGGAGTTGCTGGTCTACCGCTGCCTCGATCGGTTAGTTAGTTTGTGTTATTGTGTGACTTTCGGATCCGAACTAACGTGGCGTCCACAGCAGTACGTTACTGTATGTAACGTTAATACACTGAATATATGGATGTATATATATACTGTATATGTAGCATCGTCATCATGCAAAAACCTACGTCGGGTCATGTGGGAAACCGTTTTTAGAAGGGCTTGAAGGGAAAATGGCATTTTGGCGCTAAAACGTATGTAAAATGGCTCATACATAACGAATGAAACATTAACCTAATTGCTTCATCGTAGTTAGAATGGATATTTACTCTGATATAAATGCACTTACAAGAGGTGCTGTCAACATATTTCTTATAGCTTTAGTTTCACCATCCTGTGCACTTATTATGGGCTTTCCTCACTTCAGCCTTGTGGGCATCCTGATGATGACTTTAGATGTTTTCCATCTTCATCACCGGGGGGAAAGTGGTTAGTGGGGAGATCAGTCAGCTCAGCATTCAGAATTTTAAATCCTGTTCTCGCTGATCTGAGTTCAGTGGAAAACACTCTCTCTCCCTCTGCCTGAGTTTTTTATTGGGTAATAAAAGCTTTGACATTGCTGTTGTGAACAGGAGTACTTCAAAGCATTTAAGCCTATATGGCCCTTCAGCCTCGCCATACATTTACGTCTGCACACACTCTGCTACAGAGAAAGAAAAGAAAAGGATGCTGCAACTTGTCATGTGTGGTTTTATTAGTTATTAATTCCTCTTTTTCTTGCTGTGAATGTAAGAGTATGTGAAAGTGTGTTTTCCTCTCATCACACCCGTATGTTGTCTGCTCATCCATCCTCTGATGCAGGCCATCAATTCAATGCTCGTTTCCGACATGTCATTTTCCCCTTAGACAGGACGCCTTCACAAGCTTTCACAAGCTATAGTCCATTTGGCTTAATTGATACTATTCGTTCGCACAAATTAGAAAATAAGTTGCTGAGGGGCGTGTACGAAGGAGCGAATTTCGCGGACTTTGATGCTGTCAAAGTTTTTTTTACTTTGACTCGTCACTGATCGACTACGCACAAATCTCTTCTCCTCCAGTTTATGACTTTATAAACGTCACTGTTTTCGCGGACTTTATTTAGCATATTCTGTACGTTCTCTTCGGCCCTGATGTCAAGCAAACATCGGACTTCTGCAGAAGTCCAGGTACGTCCTCTCACACTCATGTTAACCTGTCGTGTACTTGTGTCCATCTCAACAAATACTCGCAAAGGCCGCCTGCATTTTGGTTTGAAACCGGTCCGAGACCACCTCTCGAAAGCTGTCTCGGTACGGTTGTTTGGTCCGCACCAGAGTACGATTGCTGTGTTCACAACCGAACCAGAGTTTGATCAAAGCGTACTAAATGTTGGCTTGTGAAACGCCCTTAAACACCAAAGTCACACAATATCACAAACAAACTAACCGATCGAGGCAGCGGTACACCAGCAACTCCCGTGTTACGTAAGGTAAAATTACTGTTTTTGTCAAAGGAGTCTGGTGGTTGTAAAGAGAGCATAGATAACAGCTTCAGTTCCCCGTCAGAAAGGGCTGTCTGACGGCAAGGTAAAGCGGTGAAAAATATTCTTAATACCGTTTACACCTAAAATCAGATTTGCTGCTGCCCCCGTCCACGGCAGTACATTGCTTTGCTCCCGTGCTGGTACTCCTCTCTGTTAACAGCCCTGCTTAAATATGATATGTGATGCATACCGGCAGTTCATTCATACCAGTGTGGAAACTTTCTTTTAGTGAGGGGAATTCTCAAATGCTATTTTTAAACAGTTATTTATGAGAATACCAGAAGTGTTAGCGACTCAGGACAGATCACGCAGTATCAGACTAACAGATTTTTTCTTTTCAAATTGATTTTTAATTGCTATTTCGGATATATTCTTTGAACTGCTCGGCCTCATGTGACACACCCAAGCTCCTGCTACCACAGTGTGCTGAAACAAACCTCCAAAAGATTCAGCATTGTTTGCCTTCAGTCTAGTTAGTGATATCTGCTCGAGGCTGAGGACTGTGATAGCCGCAAATCCTCTTTAAATAATGCTGCAGTAACTGTCTGCACATGCACAGACTGGTTTGATGCTGGGAAAAAAAAAAAACGAGGAGACGGGCAGCTGTTTAAGCACGGCTCTTTGTGAGAGCTTCTCAAACTGTTTTCATGATGGTGGATATAGCTTTGTGCCTGCACAGTGGCATTTTTCTAATCAGCTTTATTTCTCACTGGAAGCTTGACTGATTGAAATTTTCAAAATCCACCCCAATGGATATAATGCTTTTAGTTTTGCCACACCCTCTGCACCCACGTTACGAGTCACTGAAGGTAAATTATGGGTCCTGCCAGAGTGAAGGCACAGAGGCACTGTGATTGGTCCGGCTTAACCACAAGGTTTGGTTTCAGGCAGAAGGTTTAAAAATACTTATGTTTCTGGTTGTTATGATTACAGATTGTTGGGGTTAGGTAAGGTTTTGGTGCAGTTTAGGTCTGCAGGACTTTCATTTCTGCCCGTAACTACAGCGGGATCCATAAGAACATCACATGATCACTGAGCAACATTAGAGCCCACAGTGTGCTCTATATAGATCCTTTTAGTGCTGACAACATGATTACGTCACTGTGTTAGCTGGAGGCAAAACAAAGGAAAAGACTGCAGGCGAAGATGAATCACCTCAGAGTAGGAGGCTAAAGTTACACTTAGAAAATGTCATCTTGCTGTGTTGTTGTATGCCAGAATCAATATCGCATACATTTGAGATGGCAAAACTGTGATTTGAGGCTCTAGCGAGCTACAATATCAGCGAAGCATTTCAGTAGGGTTGCCAACTTCCTGAGATGGAAATAAGGAACGGGGGGGGCGTCTTAGACTGAGGAGCCCAGATTACTGTGGACATATTATAAATATTTGATTATTGCATCATGCTCATTTAGTCCATTCTTACGCCTGCATTACCCTTCAGTTGTAGACTTATCTAAAGATATAACATTGCAATGCCAACATAGGCTACTTGGTTGTGGGAAGTCTTATCAAAACCAATCATAATCACATTTACCAGACTATCTATCTATAGGCTCATGTATTAGTGGAAGCAAACACACAAACCTGAATTTGATCAGTTTTGTAATTTTGAGGGATAGGAATACATGTGTACCAGATTATCATTCAAGAGTTTTCTTTGGGCTGTGCCAACCTACAGTTTAACATCTAGTATTTTCTCATTCTTTAGAATTAGCTCGTCCCTCACCAGTTCAATGCAGAGCACGTCTTTTAGTTTCCAATTACGGGATGATTCCATATTTTACAGGACGATTGGCAACCTTACTTTTCAGAGATAGAGAGAAAATGTTGCTAGGTAGTACTAGTGGTTTATCTTAGCCTTCTGCTAACTGAGCCGTCACGGCTGCTGCAGTGGTGAGCGCACTGTTCACGCAGAAGGCTAAGCTATTAGAGAGATGGAGGGAAAATGTCATTTTCTCTGAAATGCTTCGCTGATATTGTAAGACTTTCTTTTTGATAAGTCCGTCTTAACCCTAACACTCGCGGTCCCTGAGAGTGACTGTACATATTCAGAGAAACTTTTCTTCAGCCATTGTTAAAAAAACAAGCCAACAAAACTTGCTAGCCAGCGTTAGCTAATGTATTCAGAGAGTTACTTTGCCTCCACCTACACTCTGCCCACAGAAATACGTCATCATGTTAACCAACAGAAAAGGGGTTTATTGCCTTAAGTTGGTATTTTTTAATGAATCCATTTGTTATATATCAAACAAATTTCCAAAAAATTGCACTTTGACAAGCTCTGACTTGATGTGCAGGAATATATCAAGTGTAAAGATTCACAGTAAGCTTTAAAGTTCTGGTGCTCTACTCTTCCGTGTAGCAGGGTAATGGATGTTTAATGGGCTTTTATTCCCGGTGTAATGCACTCTTCAATCCAGGAGAAATCTGATGAGGGATGGGGTTTTGATTCCTGGTAATGCAGCTGAAGTGAAGACAAAGAGGAATCAAAAAATCCATTACCAAGGCACCAACACACCCAGCCTCCACTGCCACGTCTTTATATACAAACACAGCTCAGCTAAGACGGTCCTTTAATGCTGTCATGTCTGACATGAGTCACACTGTGTCAAGCTGTTAAATATTTCAGCATCCAGACACCCCCCATCGAGGATCCCAGACCACAGCGTTAGGTTAGGGGTTCGGTGGGGTGTGGATGTGGAGGTCTGGGTGGTGAAAAGTGACCACAGACAATATCCAGTTCATTGTCTCACTAGTCAATAGTAAGCAATAAAAAAGACCTTCTAGAAAACAGTAAATGGCACCGAGCGGTACGTAACAGTATTTAAACAAACCTCTTCTAACACGCTGTCCTTGTGTAGCTGTTAACATCGTGGTTGAAGAGACATTTAATGAAGAAAAGGCTTATTTATTTGTTATTGTGGGCCAGATAATGGTGGATGAATCAGGCCTTTCTACTGCAGTGTTATTACATTTGCCAAGTACAGTGGCTCTGCAGTAAAGAAAGCAGTGATTCATTCATTGAAGGTTTGTAAGAAAATGTTTTGTCTCCAACAATAAAAGTCTGTGTAAAAGTTGAAAGAGAGGAGCTCGACTTTCTGTGGCTGCTTCTATAGATCCGTGTTGTGTTTATAGCCATTTATAACAAACTCTGGTATCACAAGATTACTGATAAAAAAACAACATGTTTAACGTGAGGAAGAGGAAGACCAGTTGCATTTATTTTTCTGTTGTCCATATGTTGCAAGTTTATGGTCCAATATCCAAAAAGATATGAGCAACATTTATTTTAAATTAACACCTTTAAACATTATGTTGGGGGTCCTGAAATGTCCTCAGATAATAAATACAGTTATTCTGTTGGGTAAAATGTTTATAATCAAAGCTCCATCAAAGACTAATCTGAACCTATGTTTTCTAAAAAAAAAAAATACATTGCAATCCAATTTCTTTTGGAAAAAATAAATGCTACAAACAACCTCAAAGTAGCACAACACAACATGAAATGGGAACAAAATGTTGCTCTAGTGAAGTGTAAATATGCTCTACCTGTCATATGTACAGTATATTTCAGTTTTTAAATATATCAGTACTTTCAACCTTATTATTTGAGTTACTGAAGGGATCCTATTAATTTAATTTTGTCTCTTGTTATTTTATTTTATTATTTATTGTTATTTTATCTTTTATTATTTATTAATTTATTTATTTATTTATTTATTTATTTATTTATCAGGGCTGTCAAAGTTAACACAACAATAACGCATTAATGCAAATTAACGTAGAAACATGGCGGCCGGCTCTCTGAAGACGACCCGCTCCATATGTAAATATAAACGGCTCGTTCTAAGATAACGAAAACACAATGATTCTTAATTTCAGGTGATTATACACTAAAGAAAACATACTTATTAATATTATATTCCATTTCTGCCAATAGATCCCCCTAAATGCCACACACTGGACCTTTTAAAAAAGAAAATAATAATAATAATAATAATAATAATAATTGAGATCTGAAATGCAGAGGACGGTTTCGAAATACCTTTAATCATTAAAACACCAACAGTCCATAATCCACATCTGCATGGCAGCAAAGCTTCATTATGCATTCAGGATACTTACAGACAATTTTTTAATGTCAGAAATCTCAATTGTATAATTTAGAACTAGATATACAGACGGGTGACAAAAGGAAAAAACAAGGGTTCGAGGGTATGTGAGGGAATATCTTTAGGTGTTCATCCCTCCAGTAGAGACGTGTATATTTTATGAGCATTGTAGCCCAACGCCTTACGAAGACATTTTATGTTGATTTTTCCTTTAAAGGGGACATATTATGCTCATTTACAGGTTTGCACTTGTATTTGGGGTTTAAACTAAAACATGTTTACATGCTTTCATTTTCAAAAAATACATTATTTTTCTCATGTCTGTCTGAATATACCTGTACTAACCCAAACGCTGTGTTTTAGTGCCTGTCTCTCTAAGCCCCCCTCCTGAAAAAGCCCAGTCTGCTCTGATTGGCTTGCAAGAAAAACATTGTGCACCTTTGCAAAGGTAGTTCTCAAGCTGTGAGCGGTATATTCTAATGCAGTGGTTCCCAACCTGGGGTCCTGGCGCCATAGATCACAGAGGGGGTGCATCAGGATTTTGTCTGCTCTGAGGTTGTCAAAATTAGATTTGCACATGTACAACTAAAATCATACTAACATACTTACTGAATAATCTCTACAAACATTTTTTTTTTTTACAACTTAGTAGGCCACATTGTGTTTAACTTTTTCTGCACAGTCGCAGATAAAGATCAGGCTCCACTAATATTATTAGTAGAATTACTTTTGTGTTGAATGTATGGTTTGATGCGATGCAGCAGCTCATCAAAACAGGTAGCGGGCATACGGAAGAAGCTGAAGTGCATTTCCTCATCGATTTCACGCATCGACCTCACAACACGGTTCAATTCCTCATCGAGAGATCTCTGTGCATGTAAAGGACGAACAGACCATCTCCTCCGGCGTCGCCTTCGTCGATTTTAATAGCCTCAGCAAGTATGAGCTCCAGTGCAGTGCGTGTAGCCATGTTGGATAATGACGTTTTTTATCCAACTAAATAATCTGTTTCAATCCATATTTTTTGGCGTTTAGCCTTTCAAAAACAACATTTTCACTGCTCTCCCGCCCGCCGTATGCAGAGAGAGGCACTGACAAGTTATATTCATTAAAGAAAGTTTATTTTTCTTAGATACGAGATAAGATAATAGGTTGGGAACCACTGTTCTAATGAGGCTGCACGTGACATAGGAAGGGGAACCGAATCTGAATGGCTTGTTGAATCACATGTTTTCTGATCTAGGCAGCCCACAAAGAACAGTTTGTTCAGGGTTGGTAGGCACTCTGTTTGTGCACAAGCACTGAAAAAAATAGTTTTTTCATGATATGTCCCCTTTATTTTGTCACACATCTGTAGTTATTCATGGCACAAGATTTGAATAGTGAACTCAAGTATTCGCTCCAACTGATTTCTATCGACGTGGGTTGTTCCGTCTTCCTGTACGTGTCTCATTTCCACTCACATTTTCCTGCACATTTGCCGAGCAGATACAGTATTATCAATGGAATATTTGTGAACTTGCCTTGCTTACACTTGTCCGTGTAACAACATGTGACTGGTGAACGCTAAAGCAGCAACTAAGATGAAGACTTTCATAAAGTTGTCTTTGCATGATGCAATCATCAGTAGTATTTACAACGCACAGGACAATGCCAACATTGTGTGGAAAAAGGCCACTGGGCCAATTTCTGTCTGCAACTGTCATCGTATGAATGAGCGCCTCATGGTGAACACGCTCAAGGCTACGTGTTCAAACACAGGCAAGTCGGAGCAGCTACCCGGACCGGAGTGTGTGTGCGTGCGTTTAAATGGGAATCAAACAAAGCACTGGGAATGACTGGTAAATCTGGAAGTTAGTTGGTTTGAATATAAATATACAATAAAGAGCTGTTCCTATACTGTGTAAGGCACTCTCTCCTGGACACAAGGTTCCAGGAAAGAAACAACAAAAAAACAAACACAAATATCAAAATCAGGCCAAAAGGCAGCAGGACCTTCAACACAGAAACCGAAAATAAAAAGAGAAAACACTTAAATATCCCATCATGCCTTCAAAAATCCACACACACACCTTTAACAGACTCATACGCCTACAAACAAACACACACTCTGCTATGCCTGCACTTACAAGCAATTTTCCTCACACACACAAACATATTTGTCCATTTTTTCCCACTCCTGAAAAAGTAAAGTGCAACTTTTTTTTTTAACACTATAATCAGGCCATTTGTTACGTTCATTTCTTTCCTCTCAGCCAGACTTTTTTCGGCCAGACTTTCTAACACTAACAGGGAAATTAAACCAGTGCCCTCAACTAAGAGTCTGGCAGGACAGGCTGAATCTGTGTCCAGGTTTGACTAGACAACCAATGATGTTGCCTCCTGATTTATACCTACCCTTTTCAACGCTAGGGAAATCAAATTATATTATACAACTCCCACACCCCAAAACATGGGCTGAAAAATATTAAGCATACAGTATTCAACAGAGGCGTGGGTCTAATTTGTATTACAGGCACTAAAATAGACCAAAAGGACCCCAACATGGGCGATATCTTCATTGTCCATTGCAGCTTCAATCACGTCTTTTCCTGCGTGTAAGCTATCTAGATAAGTTTGCTCACACCTACCCAGGATTCTCTGTGTTTGGTGCAGATTAAGGAAGAAAAGGCCGGGTTCGACAGCCGCTGCAGCATGAGCCTGGATTCAAGGGAGAGTATTTGGGTGCCAAAGTGTTTCAGTCGTGCCTCCATCAGTAGCTGTACATGGACAGGGGTGTGTCCTCCATCATATCGTCCTACACAGATGGAAAATGGAATAATATACATATTACATGCCAACATGTATGTTTACACAGTCTACGTAGTCACAAGTGCTCAATTTTTAGTAAAGATTTTGTGGTACCACTTTCTAATAAATCACCTTTTATAAAGGTTTATAAGTTGTAATTGATGGT